>NW_025779066.1:0-55561 GCF_021130785.1 Homalodisca vitripennis | reverse complement strand
GGTTCTTACACGCCTATTATATTTTAATATAACAAAATGTTTATAATAATATAAGATACTGTTAGTTTGCGATTATTGTACATAATTAACCACAATGCGTATGTGGGATAACAATAGTTTTCAAACTATGGTTAATTTTAATATGCTTGTTTTCTAAAACAAGCTAAAAAAACTATTTAATTTGCCATATTTAACATTTTCTTTAATCGTTATTACGTTAAGTATGTACTTACTATATTTTCCTGACCAAAAATTGTAATTAAACAAATTTTTACTAATAAAATGAAGTTTCTACAATGTATTATTTTGCCAATGAGTTCCAGAGCTGTACTGATCAAATAATTGAAACTCTTACTATACTTCTTACGTAAATGAATGTTGATTCAATGATTAAAATACATATATGTATGAATGTCCATGTTAAAAATATGAGTTTTAAAACAATTACAACACCTTTTTGATGGCTAAGCATTGGTGAATCCTATCCCTCGACGGGGTTAATATCGTATGTCAACAATTTATTATGTGACATAGTAACATGTGTAGTCAGGAGAAACTCACTCATGTGCCACATGGTTTGCGTACATCTTGTGTGATGTATATGGAATGAACGAAACGGTTACACAAGATGTTCTAACAGTTTACTAACAAAACCAAGGATAGGACTACAAGGTTGTTCAATGTACAATGTGTACAAGTATACACTTTTGAATCCCATATTATAAGATTTCGTGAAATATTTATTGGCTGAGTAAGTGTCGTTTATAAAGTTTAAACCCAGGGTATAATAACCCAGAGTAAACAAATTTGTTTATGATGTTATAGAGAAGTGTCTTTTATTCTGACAGCTAGCGCTGGTGCTTGACATCGTTTATTTTCTAAAATGTGAATAAGAGACTCCGCTCTTTTGTCTGCCTGTCTCCACTTTGGCCTTAATAAAAGTGTCGGCTTGGAAGTTATTGTTGTCAAGTGTCAGAGAGTGCCTCGCTTCATATGCTAATTTAACTTTGATTTTGCCAACTCGTCACTGCGATTGTGTTGGGTCTCTTATTTTGTTCAAGTAAAACTCTTCATTGATACATACGTCATTAATAAAGTTGATATTGAAGATATTAATAAAATCGTAATGTTAAAAAGTAAACTCAATGAAGATCACTCCATTCATAAGTGGTACTTGACTGACAAGACAGATGTGTGCGTGTGTAAGACGGTTACAAAAGCCATTGAACCAATTGACTGAGACGCTCTGGTAAAAGTGTGGTAAGAACTCGATCACAGACTTTACATTGGTCATGCCACAAGGGGTTACTACATTGGTCATTTATAAACTAGTATTTTTAGTTATTCGGTTATTGTAATTAATTATTGCTATTTGTATAATAAATAAAACCAGAATTACAATACACGTAAAATTGTGATCTTTGTGTGTACTAGCCCTGCATAACAACAACTAGCAGTTACCGGCTCCATCTCACACAATTTCGTAGCCTTTTCACGTGTATGAGCACTTCTGTCTTTTTCGAGTGTATTATGTTTCTGACACCAATTGTAAGCTTCGCCTTCTTGTTTGTTATTTTAGAGTTATGAGAGATGTCTCATATTAAAGATATAACTAATACGTATCAAAAGAATTTTGGTGTATCCCCTATTCATTTTGGAACACTTTGATAATTGATATGGAATTCTCGATATCCCAGTAATCAGCCGCAGACACAAGTCACTGCAAACATTGAAGCGTTGCGGAGGCTTCTGTTTGTTGACAGATTTATAGTCGAGTTAGAGCTGAGATCGGGCTACTGTCAGTTCGTGAATAATGAGGCCAGAATCCGTCATCTGAATGTTTCTTCATTACAATAGCATCCATTGGTGACGTATGTATAGTCGAGTAGAGCTGAGATCGGGCTACTGTCAGTTCGTGAATAATGAGGCCAGACTCCGTCATCTGAATGTTTCTTCATTACAATAGCATCCATTTGGTGGCGTATTCATATTCGAGTAGAGCTGAGATCGGGCTACCGTCAGTTCGTGAATAATGAGGCCAGACTCCGTCATCTGAATGTTTCTTCATTACAACAGCATCCATTTGGTGAACGTATGTATAGTCGAGTAGAGCTGAGATCGGGCTACCGTCAGTTCGTGAATAATGAGGCTAGACTCCGTCATCTGAATGTTTCTTCATTACAACAGCATCCATTTGGTGACGTATGTATAGTCGAGTAGAGCTGAGATCGGGCTACTGTCAGTTCGTGAATAATGAGGCCAGACTCCGTCATCTGAATGTTTCTTCATTACAATAGCATCCATTTGGTGGCGTATTTCATATTCGAGTAGAGCTGAGATCGGGCTACTGTCAGTTCGTGAATAATGAGGCCAGACTCCGTCATCTGAATGTTTCTTCATTACAATAGCATCCATTTGGTGACGTATTTATAGTCGAGTAGAGCTGAGATCGGGCTACTGTCAGTTCGTGAATAATGAGGGCCAGACTCCGTCATCTGAATGTTTCTTCATTACAACAGCATCCATTTGGTGACGTATTTATAGTCGAGTAGAGCTGAGATCGGACTACCGTCAGTTCGTGAATAATGAGGCCAGAACTCCGTCATCTGAATGTTTCTTCATTACAATAGCATCCATTTGGTGACGTTATTTATAGTCGAGTAGAGCTGAGATCGGACTACCGTCAGTTCGTGAATAATGAGGCCAGACTCCCCGTCATCTGAATGTTTCTTCATTACAATAGCATCCATTTGGTGACGTATTTATAAACGTAGCAATTTGCGATAGGTTTATGATTTGTAATATGTAAATTATCTAGTTAAATTTTATTTTTATTGCTCAGTTGAAAATCAGGTCTTTGTGTAAGTTTACGCAGAGTAATAAAAAAAAAAACTATTTATAAATAAAAATGTTATTAACCGTTATATTTACGTGAAATAACATAGTTAACATTTAGGAAACAAAATCTTATATAAAAAGTACGAAAAATTTAACCATCTACTTCTAACTAAATGAATGCGATTGGACACCTTCGCTCCGGCAAAGATATATAAGTGTGCAATACACATAACGATCATATGTTTGTGAATCTCGACACAGAGCGCGTGCCGCCGAGGTAAAAATAACCTTACTCATGAGTTATTCATCCTTAGCGTTTAGATGCCATTACGGTAGCCAATAGGTATACGTGCTGAGTAAGGCTCCGTCCAAAGATATATTAGTGTGCAATGGCAATACACATAACGATCATATGTTTGTGAAAGCTCGACACAGAGCGCGTGCCGCCGAGGTAAAATAACCTTACTCATGAGTTATTCATCCTTAGCGTTTAGGTGCCATTACGGTAGCCAATAGGTATACGTGCTGAGTATGGCTCCGGCAACGATAACTTTACACTCGCATTATCGCTTAGTGACTTCATATATTAACATATTGAAGCGATGTGTTATTCATAATTTAAACCGACTCTACCTTCTTAGATCCCTCCTGTCGTTTTAAAACGTGTCCTTTTTTAACTAGTAAAACGAACATAATCGTATCAAGCTATGTACTTCAGAACTGACAAAAATATTTGCGCAGGGAAACAGTTTTACAGGTGGTGTGATAGATTGAACGTCGCACATTCATAAATTATTTAGTTATGTACTTCGGAGCTGACAAAAAATATTTGCGCAGTGGAAAACAGTTTTACAGGTGTGTGATAGATTTGAACGTCGCACATTCATAAATTATTTAGTTATGTACTTCGGAGCTGACAAAAATATTTTGCGCAGGGAAACAGTTTTATATACAGGTGGTGTGATAGATTGAACGTCGCACATTCATAAATTATTTAGTTATGTACTTCGGAGCTGACAAAAATATTTGCGCAGGGAAACAGTTTTACAGGTGGTGTGATAGATTGAACGTCGCACATTCATAAATTATTTAGTTATGTACTTCGGAGCTGACAAAAATATTTGCGCAGGGAAACAGTTTTACAGGTGGTGTGATAGATTGAACGTCGCACATTCATAAATTATTTAGTTATGTACTTCGGAGCTGACAAAAATATTTTGCGCAGGGAAACAGTTTTACAGGTGGTGTGATAGATTGAACGTCGCACATTCATAAATTATTTAGCTATGTACTTCGGAGCTGACAAAAATATTTGCGCAGGGAAACAGTTTTACAGGTGGTGTGATAGATTGAACCGCGCACCTTCATAAATTATTTAGCTATGTTCTTCAGAGCTGACAAAAATATTTGCGCAGGGAAACGGTTTTACAGGTGGTGTGATAGATTGAACCGTGCACCTTCATAAATTATTTACGTTTTAATCTGTAACAACATCAATATTAAAAAATAGATTTGCATTTATAATAGTTACAAATCCCGATTTCTAGCTTTGAAAACAAAATAATAACTGTGAGTGATAAATTTAAATAAACTATAGTTAATATTCTTAATTTTTAATTCATTAAATTTTCATTTATAGTTCATTAAATTTAGTTATATTATTTTTAATTTTAATGAGTGCTGTAAATAATAACAATAAATATTATCAACATTTTTATTTCAGATTTTACCCTCCACCCCCCCCCCCCCCCCAAGAACAGGCAATACTTAAGGACAACTAATTTATTACAAAATTTGAAATAATCAGTTATAAACAGTAAAATCACCAAAATTTTAAGGGGTTATTCAAAAGTTAACACTGGGGAAACACATTGTTTGACATGTAAGTAATTTGTTATTTATATGAGTTCTGGTGCTTTCATTGAAGTCCGGGGCCCGATCACTGATTTGGAGTGTCAGTTACAGTTCTTCATCAAACTGGAAATTTTGTGGCCCATGGCTAGAGTTCCCCGGCCGCTCACTGACATTTAGTCTGTTTGGTGTCAGTTTGAATTCTTCTTCGTCAACTGGAATTTTCGGGGCCACGGGTAGAGTTCCCGGCCGCTTACTGACATTTAGACTGTTGGTGTCAGTTTGAATTCTTCTTCAACAACTGGAAATTTCGGGGCCATGGGTAGAGTTCCCGGCCGCTCACTGACATTTTGACTGTTGGTGTCAGTTAGAATTCTTCCTCAAGAACTGGAAATTTTCGGGGCCATGGGTAGAGTTCCCGGCCGCTCACTGACATTTAGACTGTTGGTGTCAGTTTGAATTCTTCTTCATCAACTGGAAGTTTTGTGGCCATGGCTAGATTTCCCGGCCGCTCACTGACATTTAGACTGTTGGTGTCAGTTTGAATTCTTCTTCCTCAACTGGAAATTTCGGGGCCATGGGTAGAGTTCCCGGCCGCTCACTGACATTTTGACTGTTGGTGTCAGTTTGAATTCTTCTTCATCAACTGGAAGTTTTGTGGCCATGGCTAGATTTCCCGGCCGCTCACTGACATTTAGACTGTTGGTGTCCGTTTTGAATTCTTCTTCCTCAACTGGAAATTTCGGGGCCATGGGTAGAGTTCCCGGCCGCTCACTGACATTTTGACTGTTGGTGTCAGTTTGAATTCTTCTTCGTCAACTGGAAATTTCGGGGCTATGGCTAGAGTTCCCGGCCGCTCACTGACATTTAGTCTGTTGGTGTCAGTTTGAATTCTTCTTCGTCAACTGGAATTTTCGGGGCCACGGGTAGAGTTTCCCGGCCGCTTACTGACATTTAGACTGTTGGTGTCAGTTTGAATTCTTCTTCAACAACTGGAAATTTCGGGGCCATGGGTAGAGTTCCCGGCCGCTCACTGACATTTTTAGACTGTTGGTGTCAGTTAGAATTCTTCCTCAAGAACTGGAAATTTCGGGGCCACATGGGTAGAGTTCCCGGCCGCTCACTGACATTTAGACTGTTGGTGTCAGTTTGAATTCTTCTTCATCAACTGGAAGTTTTGTGGCCATGGGCTAGATTTCCCGGCCGCTCACTGACATTTAGACTGTTGGTGTCAGTTTGAATTCTTCTTCCTCAACTGGAAATTTCGGGGCCATGGGTAGAGTTCCCGGCCGCTCACTGACATTTTGACTGTTGGTGTCAGTTTGAATTCTTCTTCATCAACTGGAAGTTTTGTGGCCATGGCTAGATTTCCCGGCCGCTCACTGACATTTAGACTGTTGGTGTCAGTTTGAATTCTTCTTCCTCAACTGGAAATTTCGGGGCCATGGGTAGAGTTCCCGGCCGCTCACTGACATTTTGACTGTTGGTGTCAGTTTGAATTCTTCTTCGTCAACTGGAAATTTCGGGGCTATGGGTAGAGTTCCCGGCCACCCGATTTCCAAAATGTGCAAAATATTGAAAAAATTACCTTAGACCTGGAGGTAACATGTATAGGTGTAGTATATTTCTTGTGAACTGTCGTCGTTCTCCTCCAGTGGATGTTTCAAATACTTTAAATTTTATTTATGTGTCACGCTAACACTTTGAATTTTGAATGGTAGTTTACTGAATGTTTAATAACCATAGTTACTAATTTCAACAATCACATAAGAAATATGTTAAATATGAATAGTTTACAACGTCTGTACCTGTATTTGAAAGACATTGATTCTCGTGATTTGGATCATGCAGGCTTTACAGAAGAAAAACATTTTATTTTTATTTCTTGAATAAGTTGCTGAGTTATTTTAATTTACTAAGATAAATTCCATATATAAGGCTTTATCTCATAATTAATTATCGATTTTGAAATAAAAGTGATTTGTGGAGAGATCAGCGATAAGTAAATCGCATATATGATATAACTCTTAACTAAATAACTTCTCAAATTATTAATCTCCAGCGCAATAAATAACATATCAAACTGTTTTTCTTTCAGGAGAATGCGCCAACGTATCGCATGTCTGTTTACTGTCAAGCACCTACATTACTAACACGGATTACAGTTTTATAGTATGAGGCTAGTTGAGTAAAGTTGAATAAATGTATTAAAATGCGTAATCTTCTAATACATACGATTAAACTATTTTACCACCCACAGTAAAAAGCTTCCAGGCGAGAAGGTACCTGCAACTTCTGGTCTACTTGTTCTTACAACATATTTCATATAAACATTTCGCTCTGTTGTATTCTACTACTATTCATTTTACCTTGTGCCAATGTACGACCAAGAGCTAATTACAGCTAGACTGTAATACATATTCACGGGTATTCCTAAGTTTACGATTTCACAACAACCTAGAAATTTCCAGAGGTAGCTCTGTACTGGGATGTGTTGCAGATTATTAATGCTGATGACCGACAGACGCCCTAATCAGGAATTATTACCGACTATGTATGTGCGCATGTCAACATTTACTTGAAGACTGTTTGTTTTGTCAGACTGCTTACATATACAATTTAACTGTAACAAACTCTGAAATTAGTTCTATACTTACAATAATATTTACATTCATGTCACTACTTACAAAACCTTTTGGTAGGCTAGAGTTATTTATTTTCTTGGAGCTGGATGAGAGGTTAGTGGTAGGCCTAGGACTTTGAGTGCCACTTTCATTCACAATCTTTTAGTATTGGACACTTTCCCTTGTGTTGGTTGCCTGTGATTCAATATTTTGAATTAAATTTTCTAACTCTAGGCATTTTTTTGTCAATGTAGCACTATTTAGACCAGAAATAAATCAAAACACTTTCACAACACTGACACCAAACAAAACAATAACAAACTACAATCAAAGCAGACAGACTTCAGCTGTGTTGTCTAAACATAAAGTAGGATTGCCAACAAAAAAAAGTAAATTAAAGTAAGATTAATCAACTGTTTGTACACTACAACAAAGTATATTCTAAACACAAAGTTCAGTGCTAATCCACAGCTTCTGACCCAGCACTGAATCCTAGCAAAATGTTGCGCAGAGCTATTTGTTTAATCTTTTTTACAGTAACAGCATTTTACAACTATAAAGTGTTATGTATCATCTTAAAAACAAAGAATTGGAGAATGTTTTCTTATTAAAAAACAAAAACCCTATTTCTTGGTCCAAAAAGGTACAGACTTCTCTTAATGCTGGTTACTATAGCTAATATTTACACAAATTTTTTTGCATGATAATAGACTTAAATATCAATGAAAATGCGTTTTAAAGAAAGATTGTTAAATTATGAAAACAATAACCTTTTAAGTGAGCTAAGTAATGAAATAAATAACAAAATACTTAACATTAAATGAAGACGAAACATGAATCCAACTATTTACAATAATGAATTTTCCTAAGAAACTAGTGTGAAATACCAATGAAGTAGTAAATTATTTAAATATTATTACGATAACATAAAAATAAAATATAAAAATATAAAATAACCATTGAAGTTTACTTATTAATAGAAAACATAGTAATACTAAATTAATTGATAATAAATGTAGACAAAAATAACAACTGTTACTATAGCTAATATTTCAATTATTGTTGTTTTTCTTATGAAACTAGGCTTTAAAGTCACTCATCGTACGGTATTTTTCAAAACACAGTCCAGCATCCTGGCTGATTGGTACATGTCTTGCAAACAAATTTGCTCCTTTTCCGGACTCCCCCTGCACCGCGGTCACTGCAGATCAAATCAAATCAAATCAAATTCTTTATTGTTCATTGACATGAGACATGCATGGAACATGGTCAGTTATTATAGAAAACGATTAAATACTAGACAGAAGAATACAACATCACACATTTAAATAACAGTTAAAAACAGTTTAAAATATAAAATAGTACAACTTAAGCTACAAACAATCTTAATCTATATCGTCCACTAGGCTGGAGCACCGCTCACCAGTTCGTTAATGGAGTAGAATGCTTGTCTTATTAGGTATTTTGTTAAGTTGTTTTTAAAAGACGTCTCAGTCTCGCACGCTGTGATACTAAAAGGCAAAGCATTAAAGATTTTAGGGCCCATATATGACATTGATTTTTTAAATGTGTTATTATGGTGTTGCGGAATGATTAGATCATCTCTGTTTCTTGTAGAATACACGTGGTTAAATGATGGGAAGGATTGAAGGTTCTTAAATGTAAATGTAGCAACCGAATATGTGTAAACTGATGGCAATGTCATTAGGCTTTCCCTAGGGAAAACCTCCCGACAGCTCTCACGATGACCCAGACCGCACATCAGTCGAACAGCCTTCTTCTGCAGTTTAAAAACCCTACTGATCAACCTACCTGAATCCGTCCCCCAGAAAATCAATCCATATGTTAAAATGGGCACAAAGTAACCAAAGTACACCAGCCTAACGGTATCTCTAGACAGAAAACTTGTTAGGTACCTTAAAGAGTAAATGCTGGCACCAAGTCTTTGACAGACATGACTGATGTGATTTGACCAGTCAAATCTGGAATCAATGTGGAGTCCCAGGAAGCAAACCGTTGAAGAATGCTCGATAGGTATATTGTCAAGGAGAGTAACTAACGCACTCTCATTCTTGTGGGGTCTAAAGTGGACTATTGAGGTTTTTTCAGGATTGATAAATAAATAGTTAGCAGAAAACCAAGAACTAAGACTCTTGAGTGAAAAAGCCAGCTCGGTGGAAAGAGATTGAGCTGTGTCAGCTTGAATAAGTACACTGGTGTCGTCCGCTTATTGGACTAAGTGGCCCCTCACAGATGAGTTAAGGTCATTTCACGTATATATTAAATAAAAGAAGGCACAAAATTGAGCCTTGCGGCACACCAACCTTGACCGGTAAGAGAGCAGACCTACCCCTACCCCCTTTGTTGGTGATCTCAACAAACTGAGAGCGACCAGAAAGATAGGAACGAAACCACTCTAGAGGGATGCCTCTAACACCGTACATTTCCATCTTGTCCAGGAGACGTTGGTGGTTGACGGTGTCAAAGGCACGGGAAAGATCACAAAAAATGCCCGCAGTCTCACTGCCAGAGTCAACAGAAGAGAAGGCGGTATTAAGGAAATCATTTATCGCGTGAGTGGTTGATTTATCTTTAAGAAACCGAATTGTGAAGGAGATAGTAAGGAATTTTCGTTAAAAAAATTAATCAGTCTATTTTGAATTAATCATTCAAATATTTTTCTCAACGTGGGAAGTATTGAGATGGGGCGATATTGGTTAACTGAGGTTCTATCTCCCCTCTTAAAGACAGGAATGACCTTGGCGGATTTTAACGCAGAAGGAAAGAGTCCTTGGTCAATAGAATTATTAAACAGGACAGTTAAGGGACACGAGAGTGAATCTGCAACCCTCCTGACAATGGATGGAGAAATATCAAATACATCAGAAGAGGAGCTGGCCTTGAGACCCTTAGTCACACACAACACTTCACTGTACGAGGCAGGAGCAAAAAAATGCTCGATGAACATGGAGAGCTGGGCAACCCCCGAATCAGTTGATGTTATTTTGCTCTGAAGGTCCAACTGATCACAAGCGTTAACGAAATGAGAATTGAACCTTGCAGCTATCAAATTAGGTTCTGAGACCAACAAGCCATTATCAATCAAACCATTTATGCGTTTGTTACCTTTGCACTTCCCTGAATATTCAGCCACAATCTGCCAAACCGCTTTTCCTGTATTGCCACTATTCTCAATATGAGACCTAGCCTCAAAGCTCTTCTCTGATTGGATAAGCTTTCGATACTCAGATTTTTTTTTTATTATACAACTTGCGATGGAAAGCCGATGGAAAATCGCGCTGGAGCAAATATAGATCCTTCGACGCCTCCCTCGCTCTGAAAACCCCAACAGTGAGCCATTTAGGACGTACTCTACGTTCGGCCTTGCGAGTGACAAGAGGAAATGCTAAATTAAAGATATGTACAAGAACATCCATTAAAAGAAGAAAATTGGACCTCAATTATCCTCCCTATCATCAGGGAAGACATGTTTGTTCCAGTTAACCTGTTGCAAAAGACTAGAAAATCTATCAACGTTTATCGAGGAGAACCTTCTCGCTTTTACCATCTTCGGACTGCTACCAGTCGAACTAGAAGTGTCTGAGACGGAGAACAACTGGGCTTCGTGGTCTGATAAGGCAGTAGGAAGTATTTCGGCTGAGACCTGATCGACCTCAATGTTAGTCAAGACGTTATCAATGCACGAGCCACCAGAAGAGCAAGGACGTGTCACTCCTCGAATAAGAATTTTCAGTGAAAAACTATTGAGAACATCTAATAGTTGAACAAATCTCCTGTCAGCTTCTTCCGAAAAATGAATATTAAAATCTCCGCATATGATAATATTCCTGTTGCTTCTCATAAGTATTCTGAGAGCCTCCTCCAGTCTCTCAATGAAAACGTCACAGTCGCCATCTGGAGATCTGTAAAGTGACAGTAATGTCAAATTCAGAACATGGACAACAACAACAGAGGACTCAAAGTGCTTCTCGTAGTTGAGGTGAGAGATAACCTGGCGGTCTGAGACGAGATGAGGGAATCTGTTACTGACAAGTGTACAAACACCACCTCTAGCGAGGTTAGGTCTGCAGTAAATATCAGCAACCCAGTACACCTATATATTCAAACTACTCCGCTTGTCGGGGGTTAGCCAATGCTCTGTTAAACAAGCTATATCTACATCTTTACTGTGGAGAATGGCTTCAATGGGCCTAATTTTTGAGGCAACAGATTGTGCATTTTGATGCAACAAGGTTATAGACTTTCTTACTACAATTATTAGAAAAGGTGTCTGATTGCAGACAACACATTTTTTTTCCTATCATCAAGTGGGTGTATAAGATGAAGTTTTCCATTCAATCTCTCGTCATCTGTCATACTAGATGGCCGGGCTCTTTTATGAACATTCCTTACATTCCCTACCAATTGTTTCACAAGCTTTGTCCTGAAGTTCCTTTGTCTTATTTTTCTTGTTGTGGGGTTGCTGTGAGTTGAATAATATAAATGCATTTACAATGGCTGTCTCAAAAAAGAAAAAAAAAACTTTCCCCCACCACTTCAAAGATTTTCTTATGAAGGTGTAAGAGGAATATGTAGTGGTCTGCTGTATCAACACCTCCCATATTGTCGTACCTACAGACTACAGTTGGTTTTACTACATTTTCTACAACACCCTTTTTAATTCTTCTCACGGTGTCCACCGAGTTGTCGTAATAACTTGAGAGCATTGTCACTTCGTTGGTATCTCTCCGAATCAAAGCATCATACTTATTTTCTTTTCTGAAACTTTTTATTTGGCCCCGTTTTAGCTTGAGAGGCTTAAATGCCGATTGTGTTGTTGGGCCTGTTTTTTGTTCTTTCTGATTGGTCTTATTTGTTGAAGTAATTTTGTCCTGTTTCTCATTACAGTTCCAGTAATATGGACTTTCATGTCGTACAGGAGCCTCTGCCAAGTCAACATTTGTATAAAAACGATCAGTGAAAATGTGCATTCCTTCAATGCTACCATAATCAACTTGCAATTTCTTTACCAGGTGTAAAACTATTCTGCTGGTAAACTCCTAGATCTTGACGATCCATGTTTTGCGTTGTTGGCTTTCCAAAATAGGGTTCTAATGCGCAAATATATCCAGTGCTGGACTCGGAGGCTACAAAAACCTTAATTCCCCATTGAATTGTCCTTGAGGAAGTTGTCCTTGTTATAAACTTTAAAGACAATTTTGTCTTTAAATCCTACTGTACTTTCGTCTACACTAATATTTTGTGTAGGAGCATAGTACTGTCTAAACTTTTTGTCCAGATATTGGACAACTCTCCGTACTTTACCTGAGCGTGATAAAATACCTCCCGGAGGCCCCATTGTTAGGTGGGCCTACATGTGGGGACCAAAAGCTTTGTAAAAATCTTTGTTTTGACAAAATGCTTTTAAAAAAGGGTTGGTAGTCAACTTCCTCATTAGAGAGTCTTCTATCTCGGGTTTTGGGCGCAAACCCGTGTTTATTAATAAGCCTAAAAAAGCCTTCATTTCTTCTACAGTTATTGGTTGCCATGACCACAATATAGAACACATTCTCAATGGAGTATTTTTTTGTATTTTTTCAGTTGCGTATCTGTTGGTTTCATTGATAATCTCTGTTATTAAGGTATCTGTAAAAAAATAACTGTAAAAACTCAAGTTCTGTCTGTGGCAGTCGACCTCTAGGGGGCTTAAACCCTGTCATTTGAATAAACAAATTTCGATAAACTTACGTCCGTGTCAGACCACTCTATCCAACCAGCGTCATCGGTTATAGGCATATTTTCTTCTACCTCTTGCGTGTTGTTTTTGAAAAACAGTATGTTGTCCATTTTCACTTTGGTCTGGTAATAAATCATTTTCATCGATTTCTTCGGTATCTATAACTAATTCTAACTCAGTTTCAATCTGTTGTTCAAATTCTTCAACTATCTCAGTCTCAGAACCAATGTCACTTTCATGCTCACTTTCTACCTCAGAATCACATAATTTCATTTCATTTTCATTTCATTTCATGTATTATTAGATTTTAAATAGTTATAGAAAAAAGCACATATTGGCCACCTATGCTGACCATACGACCTGTTGAGGATTTTAGTAGTGGTCAGCAGAGCTGGCCCCTGACCGTCAAGGCGCTATGAAAACTGAGACAAGCTGACACAACGCCATTAGTGTCCAGCGCTGCTGGCCATTCGAGCTGACGGTAACTATTCTAAAACGACCATTCGAGTGCAAAGGGTTAAGGTCAAAGGTCACGAAAATCGGTTTTTTTTTTTGCAAATATCTCGTTTCCCTTACGCTAAATGACTTTTAAGGTGATTAGAGAAATTGGGTGCTATATTTTTTGCAAGAAGTTATTGTGAAAAATAGAAAAGCAAAAATTGATCATTTGAAGACAAATGCACATCAATAAGTCATGCTATAATGGCTTCACTACGAGAACGACCATTTTCATCATAGCTTAACAACAATTTTATATTTGTAATTTTAATAAATTGGTTATTGGAAAATAAATAAATATATAATTGAAATTCATTAAAATTAAGTTGCGTACCCGTGATTATATGAGACTTTTGAGGTAAGTTTTATACAATCAAAATAAAGGCGTATGCACATTTTTAGCTTATTATCTTTCATTCCCAGGTTGCATCCTTATTTTGCCTTATTTTACTGAGTTAATACAGATTTAGATACACTGCAGCTCACAAGGGTCTTCGATGTGGGTGTCTGCACACATGTTTTCCTCTGGTAAAATCCTGATCTTCTTCCTCAGGCAAATCTTCACGCTGACCATGTACAAAGTTCTTGTAGAACACCAACTGTTGTTGCTCTTGCCAATCGTCACCAAAATGTGTTTTCACCAACTTCTCAACATCTTTGAGCTTTGCTTGATTAATTTGCCTTCCAGGTAAAATAACTTGAGGGTCTAAACTCTCGTAGGATTTACCAGATTTTAGAACTGATTTGAATCTGCACAGGTCTGTTCTGTAATTAGTTTCTGTTGTATTTGAGAATAAATCTCTTGCATTGATTAAATTGAAAGTGCCAAACACCAGGTTTTTTATTGACAACTGTGAAACACGATCGTGTTATAATAATGTGTGGTGGTTATTCACCTGTCCGGGGTTAGAGGCTGTAATCGTGCAGGCATTACTGGCGACATAACTTAGCTGTGGTGTAGCATGTGTAGAGGTTATTGACACTGTGAAACACGATTATGTTACAATAATGTGTGGTGGTTATTCACGTGTTCGGGGTTAGAGGCTGTAATCGTGCAGGGAATTACTGGCGGACATATCTGAGCTGTGGTGTAGCATGTATGGAGGTTATTGACACTGTGAAACACGATCGTGTTATAATAATGTGTGATAGTTATTCACGTGTCCGGGGTTAGAGGCTGTAATCGTGCAGGAATTACTGGCGACATATCTGAGCTGTGGTGTAGCATGTGTGGAGGTTATTGACACTGTGAAACACGATCATGTTATAATAATGTGTGATAGTTATTCACCTGTCCGGGGTTAGAGGCTGTAATCGTGCAGGAATTACTGGCGACATAACTGAGCTGTGGTGTAGCATGTATGGAGGTTATTGACACTGTGAAACACGATTATGTTACAATAATGTGTGATAGTTATTCACGTGTCCGGGGTTAGAGGCTGTAATCGTGCAGGAATTACTGGCGACATATCTGAGCTGTGGTGTAGCATGTGTGGAGGTTATTGACACTGTGAAACACGATCATGTTATAATAATGTGTGATAGTTATTCACCTGTCCGGGGTTAGAGGCTGTAATCGTGCAGGAATTACTGGCGACATAACTGAGCTGTGGTGTAGCATGTATGGAGGTTATTGACACTGTGAAACACGATTATGTTTACAATAATGTGTGATAGTTATTCACGTGTCCGGGGTTTAGAGGCTGTAATCGTGCAGGAATTACTGGCGACATAACTGAGCTGTGGTGTAGCATGTATGGAGGTTATTGACACTGTGAAACACGATCGTGTTATAATAATGTGTGATAGTTATTCACCTGTCCGGGGTTAGAGGCTGTAATCGTGCAGGAATTACTGGCGACATAACTGAGCTGTGGTGTGTAGCATGTATGGAGGTTATTGACACTGTGAAACACGATTATGTTACAATAATGTGTGATAGTTATTCACGTGTCCGGGGTTAGAGGCTGTAATCGTGCAGGAATTACAGGCGACATAACTGAGCTGTGGTGTAGCATGTGTGGAGGTTATTGACACTGTGAAACACGATCGTGTTATAATAATGTGTGATAGTTTATTCACCTGTCCGGGTTAGAGGCTGTAATCGTGCAGGAATTACTGGCGACATAACTGAGCTGTGGTGTAGCATGTATGGAGGTTATTGACACTGTGAAACACGATCGTGTTATAATAATGTGTGATAGTTATTCACCTGTCCGGGGTTAGAGGCTGTAATCGTGCAGGAATTACTGGCGACATAACTGAGCTGTGGTGTAGCATGTATGGAGGTTATTGACACTGTGAAACACGATTATGTTACAATAATGTGTGATAGTTATTCACGTGTCCGGGGTTAGAGGCTGTAATCGTGCAGGAATTACAGGCGACATAACTGAGCTGTGGTGTAGCATGTGTGGAGGTTATTGACACTGTGAAACACGATCGTGTTATAATAATGTGTGATAGTTATTCACCTGTCCGGGGTTAGAGGCTGTAATCGTGCAGGAATTACTGGCGACATAACTGAGCTGTGGTGTAGCATGTATGGAGGTTATTGACACTGTGAAACACGATCGTGTTATAATAATGTGTGATAGTTATTCACCTGTCCGGGGTTAGAGGCTGTAATCGTGCAGGAATTACTGGCGACATAACTGAGCTGTGGTGTAGCATGTATGGAGGTTATTGACACTGTGAAACACGATTATGTTACAATAATGTGTGATAGTTATTCACGTGTCCGGGGTTAGAGGCTGTAATCGTGCAGGAATTACTGGCGACATAACTGAGCTGTGGTGTAGCATGTGTGGAGGTTATTGACACTGTGAAACACGATCGTGTTATAATAATGTGTGATAGTTATTCACCTGTCCGGGGTTAGAGGCTGTAATCGTGCAGGAATTACTGGCGACATAACTGAGCTGTGGTGTAGCATGTATGGAGGTTATTGACACTGTGAAAACACGATTATGTTACAATAATGTGTGATAGTTATTCACGTGTCCGGGGTTAGAGGCTGTAATCGTGCAGGAATTACTGGCGACATAACTGAGCTGTGGTGTAGCATGTGTGGAGGTTATTGACACTGTGAAACACGATCGTGTTATAATAATGTGTGATAGTTATTCACGTGTTCGGGGGGGTTAGAGGCTGTAATCGTGCAGGAATTACTGGCGACATATCTGAGCTGTGGTGTAGCATGTGTGGAGGTTATTGACACTGTGAAACACGATCATGTTATAATAATGTGTGATAGTTATTCACCTGTCCGGGGTTAGAGGCTGTAATCGTGCAGGAATTACTGGCGACATAACTGAGCTGTGGTGTAGCATGTATGGAGGTTATTGACACTGTGAAACACGATTATGTTACAATAATGTGTGATAGTTATTCACCTGTCCGGGGTTAGAGGCTGTAATCGTGCAGGAATTACTGGCGACATAACTGAGCTGTGGTGTAGCATGTGTGGAGGTTATTGACACTGTGAAACACGATCATGTTATAATAATGTGTGATAGTTATTCACCTGTCCGGGGTTAGAGGCTGTAATCGTGCAGGAATTACTGGCGACATAACTGAGCTGTGGTGTAGCATGTATGGAGGTTATTGACACTGTGAAACACGATTATGTTACAATAATGTGTGATAGTTATTCACCTGTCCGGGTTAGAGGCTGTAATCGTGCAGGAATTACTGGCGACATAACTGAGCTGTGGTGTAGCATGTGTGGAGGTTATTGACACTGTGAAACACGATCGTGTTATAATAATGTGTGATAGTTATTCACCTGTCCGGGGTTAGAGGCTGTAATCGTGCAGGAATTACTGGCGACATAACTGAGCTGTGGTGTAGCATGTATGGAGGTTATTGACACTGTGAAACACGATTATGTTACAATAATGTGTGATAGTTATTCACGTGTCCGGGGTTAGAGGCTGTAATCGTGCAGGAATTACTGGCGACATATCTGAGCTGTGGTGTAGCATGTGTGGAGGTTATTGACACTGTGAAACACGATCATGTTATAATAATGTGTGATAGTTTATTCACCTGTCCGGGGTTAGAGGCTGTAATCGTGCAGGAATTACTGGCGACATAACTGAGCTGTGGTGTAGCATGTGTGGAGGTTATTGACACTGTGAAACACGATTATGTTACAATAATGTGTGATAGTTATTCACCTGTCCCGGGTTTAGAGGCTGTAATCGTGCAGGAATTACTGGCGACATAACTGAGCTGTGGTGTAGCATGTGTGGAGGTTTATTGGACACTGTGAAACACGATTATGTTATAATAATGTGTGATAGTTATTCACGTGTCCGGGGTTAGAGGCTGTAATCGTGCAGGAATTACTGGCGACATATCTGAGCTGTGGTGTAGCATGTGTGGAGGTTATTGACACTGTGAAACACGATTATGTTACAATAATGTGTGATAGTTATTCACCTGTCCGGGGTTAGAGGCTGTAATCGTGCAGGAATTACTGGCGACATAACTGAGCTGTGGTGTAGCATGTATGGAGGTTATTGACACTGTGAAACACGATTATGTTACAATAATGTGTGATAGTTATTCACGTGTCCGGGGTTAGAGGCTGTAATCGTGCAGGAATTACTGGCGACATAACTGAGCTGTGGTGTAGCATGTGTGGAGGTTATTGACACTGTGAAACACGATCATGTTATAATAATGTGTGATAGTTATTCACCTGTGTCCCGGGGTTAGAGGCTGTAATCGTGCAGGAATTACTGGCGACATAACTGAGCTGTGGTGTAGGCATGTATGGAGGTTATTGACACTGTGAAACACGATTATGTTACAATAATGTGTGATAGTTATTCACCTGTCCGGGGTTAGAGGCTGTAATCGTGCAGGAATTACTGGCGACATAACTGAGCTGTGGTGTAGCATGTGTGGAGGTTATTGACACTGTGAAACACGATTATGTTATAATAATGTGTGATAGTTATTCACCTGTCCGGGGTTAGAGGCTGTAATCGTGCAGGAATTACTGGCGACATAACTGAGCTGTGGTTGTAGCATGTGTGGAGGTTATTGACACTGTGAAACACGATTATGTTATAATAATGTGTGATAGTTATTCACCTGTCCGGGGTTAGAGGCTGTAATCGTGCAGGAATTACTGGCGACATAACTGAGCTGTGGTGTAGCATGTGTGGAGGTTATTGACACTGTGAAACACGATCATGTTATAATAATGTGTGATAGTTATTCACCTGTCCGGGGTTAGAGGCTGTAATCGTGCAGGAATTACTGGCGACATAACTGAGCTGTGGTGTAGCATGTATGGAGGTTATTGACACTGTGAAACACGATTATGTTACAATAATGTGTGATAGTTATTCACCTGTCCGGGGTTAGAGGCTGTAATCGTGCAGGAATTACTGGCGACATAACTGAGCTGTGGTGTAGCATGTGTGGAGGTTATTGACACTGTGAAACACGATCATGTTATAATAATGTGTGATAGTTATTCACCTGTCCGGGGTTAGAGGCTGTAATCGTGCAGGAATTACTGGCGACATAACTGAGCTGTGGTGTAGCATGTGTGGAGGTTATTGACACTGTGAAACACGATTATGTTACAATAATGTGTGATAGTTATTCACCTGTCCGGGGTTTAGAGGCTGTAATCGTGCAGGAATTACTGGCGACATAACTGAGCTGTGGTGTAGCATGTGTGGAGGTTATTGACACTGTGAAACACGATCGTGTTATAATAATGTGTGATAGTTATTCACGTGTCCGGGGTTAGAGGCTGTAATCGTGCAGGAATTACTGGCGACATATCTGAGCTGTGGTGTAGCATGTGTGGAGGTTATTGACACTGTGAAACACGATTATGTTACAATAATGTGTGATAGTTATTCACCTGTCCGGGGTTAGAGGCTGTAATCGTGCAGGAATTACTGGCGACATAACTGAGCTGTGGTGTAGCATGTATGGAGGTTATTGACACTGTGAAACACGATTATGTTATAATAATGTGTGATAGTTATTCACGTGTCCGGGGTTAGAGGCTGTAATCGTGCAGGAATTACTGGCGACATATCTGAGCTGTGGTGTAGCATGTGTGGAGGTTATTGACACTGTGAAACACGATTATGTTATAATAATGTGTGATAGTTATTCACCTGTCCGGGGTTAGAGGCTGTAATCGTGCAGGAATTACTGGCGACATAACTGAGCTGTGGTGTAGCATGTATGGAGGTTATTGACACTGTGAAACACGAATATGTTACAATAATGTGTGATAGTTATTCACGTGTCCGGGGTTAGAGGCTGTAATCGTGCAGGAATTACTGGCGACATATCTGAGCTGTGGTGTAGCATGTGTGGAGGTTATTGACACTATGAAACACGATTATGTTACAATAATGTGTGATAGTTATTCACGTGTCCGGGGTTAGAGGCTGTAATCGTGCAGGAATTACTGGCGACATAACTGAGCTGTGGTGTAGCATGTGTGGAGGTTATTGACACTGTGAAACACGATCATGTTATAATAATGTGTGATAGTTATTCACGTGTCCGGGGTTAGAGGCTGTAATCGTGCAGGAATTACTGGCGACATATCTGAGCTATGGTGTAGCATGTGTGGAGGTTATTGACACTATGAAACACGATTATGTTACAATAATGTGTGATAGTTATTCACCTGTCCGGGGTTAGAGGCTGTAATCGTGCAGGAATTACTGGCGACATAACTGAGCTGTGGTGTAGCATGTGTGGAGGTTATTGACACTGTGAAACACGATCATGTTATAATAATGTGTGATAGTTATTCACGTGTCCGGGGTTAGAGGCTCTAATCGTGCAGGAATTACTGGCGACATAACTTAGCTGTGGTGTAGCATGTGTGGAGGTTGTTGACACTGTGAAACACGATCATGTTATAATAATGTGTGATAGTTATTCACCTGTCCGGGGTTAGAGACTGTAATCGTGCAGGAATTACTGGCGACATAACTGAGCTGTGGTGTAGCATGTGTGGAGGTTATTGACACTGTGAAACACGATTATGTTATAATAATGTGTGGTGGTTTATTCACCTGTCCGGGGTTAGAGGCTGTAATCGTGCAGGAATTACTGGCGACATATCTGAGCTGTGGTGTAGCATGTGTGGAGGTTATTGACACTATGAAACACGATTATGTTACAATAATGTGTGATAGTTATTCACCTGTCCGGGGTTAGAGGCTGTAATCGTGCAGGAATTACTGGCGACATATCTGAGCTGTGGTGTAGCATGTGTGGAGGTTATTGACACTATGAAACACGATTATGTTACAATAATGTGTGATAGTTATTCACGTGTCCAGGGTTAGAGGCTGTAATCGTGCAGGAATTACTGGCGACATATCTGAGCTGTGGTGTTTGTAGCATGTGTGGAGGTTATTGACACTATGAAACACGATTATGTTACAATAATGTGTGATAGTTATTCACCTGTCCGGGGTTAGAGGCTGTAATCGTGCAGGAATTACTGGCGACATAAGTGAGCTGTGGTGTAGCATGTGTGGAGGTTATTGACACTGTGAAACACGATCATGTTATAATAATGTGTGATAGTTATTCACGTGTCCGGGGTTAGAGGCTGTAATCGTGCAGGAATTACTGGCGACATATCTGAGCTGTGGTGTAGCATGTGTGGAGGTTATTGACACTATGAAACACGATTATGTTATAATAATGTGTGATAGTTATTCACGTGTTTCGGGGTTAGAGGCTCTAATCGTGCAGGAATTACTGGCGACATAACTTAGCTGTGGTGTAGCATGTGTGGAGGTTGTTGACACTATGAAACACGATTATGTTACAATAATGTGTGATAGTTATTCACGTGTTGGGGGAGGTGGGGGGTTAGAGGCTCTAATCGTGCAGGAATTACTGGCGACATAACTTAGCTGTGGTGTAGCATGTGTGGAGGTTTTTGACACTGTGAAACACGATCATGTTATAATAATGTGTGATAGTTATTCACCTGTCCGGGGTTAGAGGCTGTAATCGTGCAGGAATTACTGGCGACATAACTGAGCTGTGGTGTAGCATGTATGGAGGTGATTGACACTGTGAAACACGATTATGTTACAATAATGTGTGATAGTTATTCACGTGTCCGGGGTTAGAGGCTGTAATCGTGCAGGAATTACTGGCGACATATCTGAGCTGTGGTGTAGCATGTGTGGAGGTTATTGACACTGTGAAACACGATCATGTTATAATAATGTGTGATAGTTATTCACCTGTCCGGGGTTAGAGGCTGTAATCGTGCAGGAATTACTGGCGACATAACTGAGCTGTGGTTGTAGCATGTATGGAGGTTATTGACACTGTGAAACACGATTATGTTACAATAATGTGTGATAGTTATTCACGTGTCCGGAGTTAGAGGCTGTAATCGTGCAGGAATTACTGGCGACATAACTGAGCTGTGGTGTAGCATGTGTGGAGGTTATTGACACTGTGAAACACGATCGTGTTATAATAATGTGTGATAGTTATTCACCTGTCCGGGGTTAGAGGCTGTAATCGTGCAGGAATTACTGGCGACATAACTGAGCTGTGGTGTAGCATGTATGGAGGTTATTGACACTGTGAAACACGATTATGTTATAATAATGTGTGATAGTTATTCACCTGTCCGGGGTTAGAGGCTGTAATCGTGCAGGAATTACTGGCGACATAACTGAGCTGTGGTGTAGCATGTGTGGAGGTTATTGACACTGTGAAACACGATCGTGTTATAATAATGTGTGGTGGTTATTCACGTGTTCGGGGTTAGAGGCTCTAATCGTGCAGGAATTACTGGCGACATATCTGAGCTGTGGTGTAGCATGTGTGGAGGTTATTGACACTATGAAACACGATTATGTTACAATAATGTGTGATAGTTTATTCACCTGTCCGGGGTTAGAGGCTGTTATCGTGCAGGAATTACTGGCGACATAACTGAGCTGTGGTGTAGCATGTATGGAGGTTATTGACACTGTGAAACACGATTATGTTATAATAATGTGTGATAGTTATTCACCTGTCCGGGGTTAGAGGCTGTAATCATGCAGGAATTACTGGCGACATAACTGAGCTGTGGTGTAGCATGTATGGAGGTGATTGACACTGTGAAACACGATTATGTTACAATAATGTGTGATAGTTATTCACGTGTCCGGGGTTAGAGGCTGTAACCGTGCAGGAATTACTGGCGACATATCTGAGCTGTGGTGTAGCATGTGTGGTGGTTATTGACACTATGAAACACGATTATGTTACAATAATGTGTGATAGTTATTCACGTGTCCGGGGTTAGAGGCTGTAATCGTGCAGGAATTACTGGCGACATAACTGAGCTGTGGTGTAGCATGTGTGGTGGTTATTGACACTATGAAACACGATTATGTTACAATAATGTGTGATAGTTATTCACGTGTCCGGGGTTAGAGGCTGTAATCGTGCAGGAATTACTGGCGACATAACTGAGCTGTGGTGTAGCATGTGTGGAGGTTATTGACACTGTGAAACACGATCATGTTATAATAATGTGTGATAGTTATTCACGTGTCCGGGGTTAGAGGCTGTAATCGTGCAGAAATTACTGGCGACATATCTGAGCTGTGGTGTAGCATGTGTGGAGGTTATTGACACTATGAAACACGATTATGTTACAATAATGTGTGATAGTTATTCACCTGTCCGGGGTTAGAGGCTGTAATCGTGCAGGAATTACTGGCGACATATCTCAGCTGTGGTGTAGCATGTGTGGAGGTTATTGACACTGTGAAACACGATCATGTTATAATAATGTGTGATAGTTATTCACGTGTCCGGGGTTAGAGGCTCTAATCGTGCAGGAATTACTGGCGACATAACTTAGCTGTGGTGTAGCATGTGTGGAGGTTGTTGACACTGTGAAACACGATCATGTTATAATAATGTGTGATAGTTATTCACCTGTCCGGGGTTAGAGACTGTAATCGTGCAGGAATTACTGGCGACATAACTGAGCTGTGGTGTAGCATGTGTGGAGGTTATTGACACTGTGAAACACGATTATGTTATAATAATGTGTGGTGGTTATTCACCTGTCCGGGGTTAGAGGCTGTAATCGTGCAGGAATTACTGGCGACATATCTGAGCTGTGGTGTAGCATGTGTGGAGGTTATTGACACTATGAAACACGATTATGTTACAATAATGTGTGATAGTTATTCACCTGTCCGGGGTTAGAGGCTGTAATCGTGCAGGAATTACTGGCGACATATCTGAGCTGTGGTGTAGCATGTGTGGAGGTTATTGACACTATGAAACACGATTATGTTACAATAATGTGTGATAGTTATTCACGTGTCCAGGGTTAGAGGCTGTAATCGTGCAGGAATTACTGGCGACATATCTGAGCTGTGGTGTAGCATGTGTGAAGGTTATTGACACTATGAAACACGATTATGTTACAATAATGTGTGATAGTTATTCACCTGTCCGGGGTTAGAGGCTGTAATCGTGCAGGAATTACTGGCGATATAACTGAGCTGTGGTGTAGCATGTGTGGAGGTTATTGACACTGTGAAACACGATCATGTTATAATAATGTGTGATAGTTATTCACGTGTCCGGGGTTAGAGGCTGTAATCGTGCAGGAATTACTGGCGACATATCTGAGCTGTGGTGTAGCATGTGTGGAGGTTATTGACACTATGAAACACGATTATGTTACAATAATGTGTGATAGTTATTCACGTGTTCGGGGTTAGAGGCTCTAATCGTGCAGGAATTACTGGCGACATAACTTAGCTGTGGTGTAGCATGTGTGGAGGTTGTTGACACTATGAAACACGATTATGTTACAATAATGTGTGATAGTTATTCACGTGTTGGGGGTTAGAGACTCTAATCGTGCAGGAATTACTGGCGACATAACTTAGCTGTGGTGTAGCATGTGTGGAGGTTGTTGACACTGTGAAACACGATCATGTTATAATAATGTGTGATAGTTATTCACCTGTCCGGGGTTAGAGGCTGTAATCGTGCAGGAATTACTGGCGACATAACTGAGCTGTGGTGTAGCATGTGTGGAGGTTATTGACACTGTGAAACACGATTATGTTATAATAATGTGTGGTGGTTATTCACCTGTCCGGGGTTAGAGGCTGTAATCGTGCAGGAATTACTGGCGACATAACTTAGCTGTGGGGTAGCAATCAACTGCTGTTGTCAGAGCTCGCTAATGTTCCTTTTACGGGTTTTATGTGTTTATGATAGGTTTAAAAAGTGATTATTTTCAACGTGTGTGTTAATTACCAAATCATACTATCACATATCTTTTGCAATGTATGATTAGGTCTAATTGCTCGTTGACTAACTGAAAAGTTAAGGGTTTGATCTTTACGTATTTTAATTTTCTGTAAATTTCTCCTCTATGATTACTGTAATTTACCTAGCATGAACTAGAAAATGTCACGTCTTGTTTCCTGATTTTCCACCCTCTCTTTTTTACCGTAACGATCGCTGTTTATTGCTTTCCGGTCAGTTTTCAGGGCGTGATTGGTGCGGTACTATTGTGACCTATTTTATTTGGGTAGTAATAATTAGTGTTTTCTATTTAGTTTTGAATATATATTGCATGGAGTTGACACAAAACTTGTTTGTTCTGATTCGTAACATATGCGTGCCCATTACACTCTGGTATAATTTGTTTGTTTTAACTATTGAGAAAAGTCACAGTAATTACTGACGAGTAAGTTCGAGTTGTTATTTAAGGATGTAGCCAAACTAAGAGGCTTCCCGTGTTTTCAATGACACGGTCAAATTTAATCTTTCCGCCGATCTTGCCAGCAGCTGTCCGATATTGGGTCGTTGATTGGCACGAGATAAAACACCGTACCTCCAATTTTTCACTTGAAGGCGGCTAAATGTGCGTTTATGTTCGTCCTTCACAGACATCATCGAGAATATTTGCATCGTACAGGAAACATATTGAAATGTGTTCAGCAGTTCGTCTTTTGTCTTTATGTACTCGTATAGATGCTATAAATGTATAACTGCGCAATATACCGCGTTACTGATATTATCATTTTAGTGTTAACATTTTACTATTATAGCAGTGTTCAGCTAAGGGTAGTCTACTACGGGACTACATAAAATGAATTTCTTAACAGTATTCAGCTAAAACAGTTGAAAGGGTAAAAAGTCTAGGACTAATCATAGGCAACACACTTGGATGGACCGATGCAGTGGTGTACACCTGTAACAGGGTGTTCGCTGCTGTGCACACACTGAAACGAATGCAAGGACTTCTACCATTTCGCATTAAACTTCTGTTGATCAAGTCACTTGTGTTTCCTTACTTTAACTACTGCAACTCTGTAATCAATCACATGACTGTAGCCCTTAGCACTAAACTGCAAAGAGCACAAAATTACTGCATTCGCTTTCTGTTTGATTTACGTCGAAGGGATCATGTTACGCCATATTTTATTCAGTCATCAATTCTTAAATTAGCTGATTCATGATCGATTCGAATTTTGTCATCGTTGTACTCTATTATTAATACGGATTCACCAAAATATTTATCTGAAAACTTTCAGTTTTTGGCGGGGAGTGGCGCAAGAGAAACTCGGTCTGGTGCACTAAGTCTCGAATTCCAATACACAGAACCAAAACCTATAACCGATCCTTCACCGTTACCTGTAGATTATGGAACTCCTTACCAGATCCTGTCAATCAAATTGAGAGCCGAAAACGGTTTGTGGCGGAGCTTAGACGAAAATACCTGGACCGGATGATCGTGGCGGGCGGCGGGGCTACTCTTTGAATCGTGACTGTGTGAACGGAAGTGTGAATGGAATACCGTAAGTGTAATTTATAGTTAATTAACCTTAATTTGCATTATTAAGATTAATTTTTTAAGAGGTTAAATGTAAGAAAGGACCATATGGTCCTAATTTCGCCTCAATAAAGAAGTGTTTTTTTCTTCCTTTCTTTCAGCTATAATTTGTATAAATAAGTATTTGAATTTGAAAATAATGAATTATAATCAATATGAAGAAAACGCTATTTCTTTCGGACAATTGCTATGGTTCATAATACAAACAAAAAATATAACACAGTGTAATTAATTTTGAGATTATTTAATGTTATCGTAAAACTGGTTTATTTTACTAAAAGATGTCTACATTATTGTCTATGGAGCTAAGATTAGACTATTTCAAAGATAACTCATAAAAAGGTGCTAAAATAACGTCATTCATCAAATGTTTCATCCGTTGTTGTCATGTCCTTGCTTCAGTCAGGAATCATAAAAACCATACTGTGTTAAATCCCTAATAAAACAAAATACTAATTATATGAGCCTGTGAAAGGAAAAGTGGTGTAAGTCAGTTATTTTTATTTTCAGTTTCAACCTGATATGAACTCCTTAAGGGTCATTACATTTGATGGAATAGTAAAGCAAGTCAAAACTCCATTCTTTATACTGTTTATTGGTCTTTGAAAAAATTGTATTTAACAGAATATTAGTTTTGTTGTAAGGAATAGTGGTGTAAGTCTGACTTGCTTCACTGTTCCACACTGTGTTAAACAGAACAGCTGATCCATTAGATGGAAGAGTGGTGTATGTCTGACTTATTCCACTGTTCCTTGTGATTCCTTCAGTTTGCTTATATAACTGGGCTTTGCAAGGTAACCATGCCTAGTACACATAGAATAAGAGATGGCTCTCGAGGAAACAAAGGCAAATCTGTGAAGTATCATCTTCAGTTGCCAAATGCTAATGTAGTAGTTTGTAAAAAGTTTTTTTTTACAAATTTTTCAGATTTCAGATGGAAGCACTTTTAGAGCCTTACAAAAAATTAGTCAATGACAAGTACCTGGGTCTGATATGAGGGGTAAGAAACCATGTACTTACAAAATAGACGATGAACGTTTAAAAATAGTGAGAGATCACATTTCTTCTTTCCCTTCAAACGAATCACACTACACAAGGACCCACAATCCAAATAGGAAATATCTCTCAGAGGACCTTAATATTAGACTGATGTACAACTTGTACAAAGAACACTGTGCTGCTAGCAATGCAGAACCAGTGTCAGAAGCCATTTACCGCCGTACTTTTAATTTCGAATTTAATCTTCATTTTCATCCTCCCCGGAAAGATACCTGCACAAAATGCAACACATTCAAAGTGAAATTTGAAATGTGTGAAAAACAATGAGGAGAAGCAAACTCTTCAGACTGCTCATGAGTTGCATTTACGTAAAGCGGATCTTTCCAGGAAAAAGCTTAAAGAGGCAATGGAAGAATCCAAATCAAATCCAGATGTTAATATTACTATGCATTTACTTTTGATCTCCAAAAAGCATTACCTTTCCCTAGACTCACCTGTTTTGTAGCGTATTATAAACGCAATATGTATGTGTATAACCTAGGGTGTCACGAGCTATCCACAGGAAATAGATACATGTATGTTTGGAACAAGGTAACAGCCTCACGGGGTTCTCAGGAGATAAGTTCCTGCATAGTTGAGCATTTACGTCACAGAGTCCCTGAAAACTGTAACCATGTTGTCATGTTTAGTGACTGTTGCGGTGGGCAGAACCGCAATGTTAAAGTTGCTCTAGCTATGATGCACTTTGTACAGCAAGTAGATAATAACATTAAGATTATCGATCATAAGTTTATGACGAGTGGCCATTCTTACTCGCCCAACGATGGTGATTTTGAGGTTATAGAGAAAGCCTCCAAAGGAAAGGCGATGTATACCCCTCAAGATTGGTATAGTGTTATTGCAAAACCCAAACTCTTGAGAAATCAATCACAAGAAGAAAGAAACATGCTGTGGGTAAACCCATATCTTGGCTCAAAATTCAATGGTTAAGGTATGTACAGGATGAACCCTTTAAAATCCTGTACAAAGAAACTCTTAATGATGATATGCCTTTTGATGCTTTGGATATTACACCTGCCAAGAGAGGACGACACATCGAAAATCTGGGCAATTTTTAATGGAACCTCTTTATTCGAATCCTCGAGAAGTCACTGTTTTAAAGAAGAAAGACATGATTGATCTTCTTCCATACATACCACCAATCCACCATGGGTTTTTTTATGAATCTAGTGACTGCAAGTCAGTGTGATGAGAACCGAGTTATCGACAGTGAATCAGAAACAGACTCAATTTTTTTTAAATTACAAAAAATGTTTAACCTGATTTTAAATAATTTAATATTTTATTGTAATATTTTAAATATGTTTACTAGCTACTTTGAATAATATTGTTTTAATAATAAACTTACTATTTCATGGCAACAACGCTTTATTATTCATCACCATCTGTAACTGTTGAACGAAAAGTGGAGTAAGTCATACTTAATACTATTATTTTATTAGTATAAAACTATAATAAGTAAAAAACTACAATTGAATCTGCCCAAAAGTTAAAATGGTTATCATAGAATAAAAATAAGATATAATATTAAGATACTATTTACATTTGGATTTGTGCAACTGTTTTTAGTAAACCCTTTCATTGCTCAAAACTATGGCAACTTGACTTAGGCCAATTTTCCTTTCACAGGCTCATATTAGAACTTAACTAAAAATAAAGCTCATGATTATGTAAATTAGTTTTTTTAAAGTCTACATATAAGTACGTAGTGAATTATTACTTAGTAATGAATTTAAAATGAACATTTTTCGTTTTAAAAGTGTCCAAAGAGAATCTTTTATCTCCGCTAGAAGGTAAATAGGGTGTTTACGGACTGACGTAATACTACTCCTCTTGTCGCTCTTGCTTTAACTTGTATAGCAGAGCAGGACAATTGTCTTTCGTTTATTAAAGGTGTAAACTAAAACTACACATATTTGTTATTTTAGGCTTTGGTAAGTTACTTGTCTTTGATAAACTCGTATTGTTTAGTTATACATTTATACATGGAGGTTAAGTTGCATTTCATTACATATATAAATAATAATAAATAATATCTGTACATCGGATATTTGTATGGTATTCTGTTTAAAGGAAAAGCGAGTCTTTAGTGATTATTAAAAAATATCGAAGATGCGATAGGAAATTGTTTTAACCGAATTTTCTCATAAGAAAGAAATGTAACGTTGGCCGCCATAGTTTAAGTGGAGGTCGCAGTTAGAGTGGATCAAAAGGGTTAAAAATTTAAAAATTGTTTTTTCAGATATTTTTCCTATATCCACTAACTTCAGCCGCCAGGCACATAAATAAATGTAAATAAGTCAGTTAACCGTACACAGAACCTTAATATTACGATATTTATTCAGTTTAACTGGTTATATGACGATGATATAATATAACGTATCCGATGATTGGTTTTAAATGTATATAAATTGTACGTAGAAAAACACTATATACAATTTTTCCTTAATTTCAAGAAAAAAAACAGCTGTGTGCGTTATACAATACAAATGAGCAATATTCTCCTAGACCAGTATTTTACGGACTACATACAAATATAAAGATGGGAGTTGGTTTGTGCTCTTTCATGGCTCATTACTGAAGTAGTTGCTCAGTAAAAACACCATAACACCGTATCTTACACTGCCGCCGCTATTCTACACTGTGACAGAGCGACGCATTTCCTACCTGAACTGGAAGTGTTTTCAATACCTTGGGTCGTGTTTATGGCTAAACTTATCGCCCGTTAAAACGTTCATTCCAGCGAGTATACGGTAAACACACTCCGCCGACACGATTCTGTCCCTGCAGTATATTATCCACATAGTTTCTACACACTGGAAGTGTTTTTAATACCTTGGGTCGTGTTTATGGCTACACTTATCGCCCGTTAAAACGTTCATTCCAGCGAGTACTCGGTAAACCCACTCCGCCGACACGATTCTGTTCCTGCAGTACATTATCCACATAGTCTCTACACACTGGAAGTGTTTTTCATACCTTGGGTCGTGTTTATGGCTACACTTATCGCCCGTTAAAACGTTCTTTCCAGCGCGTATACGGTAAACCCACTCCGCCGACACGATTCTGTCCCTGCAGTACATTATCCACATAGTCTCTACACACTGGAAGTGTTTTTAATACCTTGGGTCGTGTTTATGGCTACACTTATCGCCCGTTAAAACGTTCTTTCCAGCGAGTATACGGTAAACCCACTCCGCCGACACGATTCTGTCCCTGCAGTACATTATCCACATAGTCTCTACACACTGAAAGTGTTTTTAATACCTTGGGTCGTGTTTATGGCTACACTTATCGCCCGTTAAAACGTTCTTTCCAGCGAGTATACGGTAAACCCACTCCGCCGACACGATTCTGTCCCTGCAGTACATTATCCACATAGTCTCTACACACTGAAAGTGTTTTTAATACCTTGGGTCGTGTTTATGGCTACACTTATCGCCCGTTAAAACGTTCTTTCCAGCGAGTATACGGTAAACCCACTCCGCCGACACGATTCTGTCCCTGCAGTACATTATCCACATAGTCTCTACACACTGGAAGTGTTTTTAATACCTTGGGTCGTGTTTATGGCTACACTTATCGCCCGTTAAAACGTTCTTTCCAGCGAGTATACGGTAAACCCACTCCGCCGACACGATTCTGTCCCTGCAGTACATTATCCACATAGTCTCTACACACTGGAAGTGTTTTTAATACCTTGGGTCGTGTTTATGGCTACACTTATCGCCCGTTAAAACGTTCTTTCCAGCGAGTATACGGTAAACCCACTTCGCCGACACGATTCTGTCCCTGCAGTACATTATCCACATAGTCTCTACACACTGAAAGTGTTTTTAATACCTTGGGTCGTGTTTATGGCTACACTTATCGCCCGTTAAAACGTTCTTTCCAGCGAGTATACGGTAAACCCACTCCGCCGACACGATTCTGTCCCTGCAGTACATTATCCACATAGTCTCTACACACTGAAAGTGTTTTTAATACCTTGGGTCGTGTTTATGGCTACACTTATCGCCCGTTAAAACGTTCATTCCAGCGAGTACTCGGTAAACCCACTCCGCCGACACGATTCTGTTCCTGCAGTACATTATCCACATAGTCTCTACACACTGGAAGTATTTTTAATACCTTGGGTCGTGTTTATGGCTACACTTATCGCCCGTTAAAACGTTCTTTCCAGCGAGTATACGGTAAACCCACTCCACCGACACGATTCTGTCCCTGCAGTACATTATCCACATAGTCTCTACACACTGAAAGTGTTTTTAATACCTTGGGTCGTGTTTATGGCTACACTTATCGCCCGTTAAAACGTTCTTTCCAGCGAGTACTCGGTAAACACACTCCGCCGACACGATTCTGTCCCTGCAGTACATTATCCACATAGTCTCTACACACTGAAAGTGTTTTTAATACCTTGGGTCGTGTTTATGGCTACACTTATCGCCCGTTAAAACGTTCTTTCCAGCGAGTATACGGTAAACCCACTCCGCCGACACGATTCTGTCCCTGCAGTACATTATCCACATAGTCTCTCTACACACTGGAAGTGTTTTTAATACCTTGGGTCGTGTTTATGGCTACACTTATCGCCCGTTAAAACGTTCTTTCCAGCGAGTATACGGTAAACCCACTCCGCCGACACGATTCTGTCCCTGCAGTACATTATCCACATAGTCTCTACACACTGGAAGTGTTTTTAATACCTTGGGTCGTGTTTATGGCTACACTTATCGCCCGTTAAAACGTTCTTTCCAGCGAGTATACGGTAAACCCACTTCGCCGACACGATTCTGTCCCTGCAGTACATTATCCACATAGTCTCTACACACTGAAAGTGTTTTTAATACCTTGGGTCGTGTTTATGGCTACACTTATCGCCCGTTAAAACGTTCTTTCCAGCGAGTATACGGTAAACCCACTCCGCCGACACGATTCTGTCCCTGCAGTACATTATCCACATAGTCTCTACACACTGAAAGTGTTTTTAATACCTTGGGTCGTGTTTATGGCTACACTTATCGCCCGTTAAAACGTTCATTCCAGCGAGTACTCGGTAAACCCACTCCGCCGACACGATTCTGTTCCTGCAGTACATTATCCACATAGTCTCTACACACTGGAAGTATTTTTAATACCTTGGGTCGTGTTTATGGCTACACTTATCGCCCGTTAAAACGTTCTTTCCAGCGAGTATACGGTAAACCCACTCCACCGACACGATTCTGTCCCTGCAGTACATTATCCACATAGTCTCTACACACTGAAAGTGTTTTTAATACCTTGGGTCGTGTTTATGGCTACACTTATCGCCCGTTAAAACGTTCTTTCCAGCGAGTACTCGGTAAACACACTCCGCCGACACGATTCTGTCCCTGCAGTACATTATCCACATAGTCTCTACACACTGGAAGTGTTTTTAATACCTTGGGTCGTGTTTATGGCTACACTTATCGCCCGTTAAAACGTTCTTTTCAGCGAGTATACGGTAAACCCACTCCGCCGACACGATTCTGTCCCTGCAGTACATTATCCACATAGTCTCTACACACTGAAAGTGTTTTTAATACCTTGGGTCGTGTTTATGGCTACACTTATCGCCCGTTAAAACGTTCTTTCCAGTGAGTATACGGTAAACCCACTCCGCCGACACGATTCTGTCCCTGCAGTACATTATCCACATAGTCTCTACACACTGAAAGTGTTTTTAATACCTTGGGTCGTGTTTATGGCTACACTTATCGCCCGTTAAAACGTTCATTCCAGCGAGTACTCGGTAAACACACTCCGCCGACACGATTCTGTCCCTGCAGTACATTATCCACATAGTCTCTACACACTGGAAGTGTTTTTAATACCTTGGGTCGTGTTTATGGCTACACTTATCGCCCGTTAAAACGTTCTTTCCAGCGAGTATACGGTAAACCCACTCCGCCGACACGATTCTGTCCCTGCAGTACATTATCCACAAAGTCTCTACACACTGGAAGTGTTTTTAATACCTTGGGTCGTGTTTATGGCTACACTTATCGCCCGTTAAAACGTTCTTTCCAGCGAGTATACGGTAAACCCACTCCGCCGACACGATTCTGTCCCTGCAGTACATTATCCACATAGTCTCTACACACTGGAAGTGTTTTTAATACCTTGGGTCGTGTTTATGGCTACACTTATCGCCCGTTAAAACGTTCTTTCCAGCGAGTATACGGTAAACCCACTCTGCCGACACGATTCTGTCCCTGCAGTACATTATCCACATAGTCTCTACACACTGGAAGTGTTTTTAATACCTTGGGTCGTGTTTATGGCTACACTTATCGCCCGTTAAAACGTTCTTTCCAGCGCGTATACGGTAAACCCACTCCGCCGACACGATTCTGTCCCTGCAGTACATTATCCACATAGTCTCTACACACTGGAAGTGTTTTTAATACCTTGGGTCGTGTTTATGGCTACACTTATCGCCCGTTAAAACGTTCTTTCCAGCGAGTATACGGTAAACCCACTCCGCCGACACGATTCTGTCCCTGCAGTACATTATCCACATAGTCTCTACACACTGAAAGTGTTTTTAATACCTTGGGTCGTGTTTATGGCTACACTTATCGCCCGTTAAAACGTTCTTTCCAGCGAGTATATACGGTAAACCCACTCCGCCGACACGATTCTGTCCCTGCAGTACATTATCCACATAGTCTCTACACACTGAAAGTGTTTTTAATACCTTGGGTCGTGTTTATGGCTACACTTATCGCCCGTTAAAAACGTTCTTTCCAGCGCGTATACGGTAAACCCACTCCGCCGACACGATTCTGTCCCTGCAGTACATTATCCACATAGTCTCTACACACTGGAAGTGTTTTTAATACCTTGGGTCGTGTTTATGGCTACACTTATCGCCCGTTAAAACGTTCTTTCCAGCGAGTATACGGTAAACCCACTCCGCCGACACGATTCTGTCCCTGCAGTACATTATCCACATAGTCTCTACACACTGAAAGTGTTTTTAATACCTTGGGTCGTGTTTATGGCTACACTTATCGCCCGTTAAAACGTTCTTTCCAGCGAGTATACGGTAAAACCCACTCCGCCGACACGATTCTGTCCCTGCAGTACATTATCCACATAGTCTCTACACACTGAAAGTGTTTTTAATACCTTGGGTCGTGTTTATGGCTACACTTATCGCCCGTTAAAACGTTCTTTCCAGCGAGTATACGGTAAACCCACTCCGCCGACACGATTCTGTCTCTGCAGTACATTACCGGGAGATTCTCTACACACTTGATTTTAGTCGAATGTATCAGATTAATGGTGATCATAGTGTTATTGTAATTGTGTTATTAGTTATGCCTCATATATACCAAGATTCATTATTCATATTCCAAAAAAACATTTTGTATTTAGCGTTTTTTTTTTTGTAAAAATCTGAGGTGAGTAAAATAGAACATACCTGTAGTTATCACGTCGTTTAGGTTTTTAAGGTTTATTTTTATACATTTAAAATTAAAACCGTGATTTCTCAAATATACTTTGTGTTTTCAATAGATGTTTAGATATACAAATGTTGATTAGGTATTCTTGGTTATACATATTTAAACCAGGATAACGTCAGTAATCCCTGAGCGATAGCAATGTCGTATCACTTGAAAGACTGAACGAATATCATTTTCGTCTGTATGTCTGGCATATGATATCTTGAGACCAAACTAACTACAAACTTGAAATTTTTATTGCGCATCATTATTTATATTTAACAACATCGATTTTGATGATGACGCATGTCACGGCCATGGGAGTTGGCTGAGCGTTAGTTATTTATTATTTTTTACAATTGATCCTATGATCATGATGGTAACAAGAAAACCGCAGATAACTAAAGTAGTAATCACAGTGAGTATTTCACCTAAGCCATGTTGCGTGTACACTCTACGCACTCTGCAGCGTGATACCAGCGTAACGTTCTAACTTGTTGATTGTAGAGCGTAGTTCGTAGTAAAATAAACTGTGAAAATTTCCATGAATAATATTTTCAGACTACACAGACACTGTAATAGTGAACGTAGTACTCTTTAAAATAATATACTCGCACCTTATAAAAACTGGAATTATCATCGAGACACTTTCGACTACTTTGACGTGTGTGATGAAACCCCGCATCCGTGCCGCAGATTGCACAAAAGGGTCTAGGGGTATAACATCGACAATGTGTTCTGAATGTGAGCCAGTTAATCATTTTTGTATGGCGGTATTAAGCGCAATAATCCAGCAGCAATTGCTGGCGACATAACTTAGCTGCGGTGCGGCGAACAACTGCAGCTGCTAGAACTCGCTAATGTCTCTTATCCGTTTTAATGGTTTCACAAACATGTATGGGGTTACGTATTAACCCGTTTATAAACTCTTAATAGTTAGCGGTGACGTGAAGGTGTTTAAAATAATTGTAACACGGGGGAAGCATATTACATACAATATGTTCGGTGACAACTTGGTTTCATAATGTAATATTCTTTCAAGTACCCCAGCCATTTTAAATAGTTATAAGTATTAAATACCTCATGTTCCACAGCCAATTGGCCGTTATTAATTACAATTGGCATGCTAATTACAAGAAACTATGATTATTAAATGGGCGAGCAGTGTAGCACTGCAGAGGGAAATTAAACGTTGAGGCAGACCACCTCATTGTTGCCTGAGGGAAATCACTGGTGAATGGCGGCCTAATTACATTGTCCCAATTAACACCAGATGTCGCGGTGCTGAGCATGTCCCTTGTGCGACACCATCGACGCGACGTTAGCATTGGGGTTAAATGGGGGAGTACTGTAGCACTGCAGAGAGAAATTAAACGTTGAGGCAGACCACCTCATTGTTGCCTGAGGGAAATCACTGGTGAATGGCGGCCTAATTACATTGTCCCAATTAACACCAGATGTCGCGGTGCTGAGCATGTCCCTTGTGTGACACCATCGTCGCGACGTTAGCATTGGGGTTTAAATGGGCGAGTACTGTAGCACTGCAGAGAGAAATTAAACGTTGAGGCAGACCACCTCATTGTTGCCTGAGGGAAATCACTGGTGAATGGCGGCCTAATTACATTGTCCCAATTAACACCAGATGTCGCGGTGCTGAGCATGTCCCCTTGTGTGACCCCATCGACGCGACGTTAGCATTGGGGTTAAATGCTGTTTAGTATTTCACCAAACTGTTTAAACAATGTTTATTACTTAACAAACTGTATACCATCTTATATAATGATTTCCGTCATTCAAAATAATGTACATTTTTGAGGTAAGCGTCTCAATGAGCTGGCATAAATACTTCGTGAAATTAATTTTTAAAACTGATTTCACACTTTTGTTTTGAAATCATTGGCGTCACCTTCGTTTTGGTGTACCGTCTGAAGTCTGGCGCTGTCACAGACTTAACTCTGTCTGAAGTCTGGCGCTGTCACAGACTTAACTCTGTCTGAAGTCTGGCGCTGTCACAGACTTAACTCTGTCTGAAGTCTGTCGCTGTCACAGACTTAACTCTGTCTGAAGTCTGGCGCTGTCACAGACTTAACTCTGTCTGAAGTCTGGCGCTGTCACAGACTTAACTCTGCCTGAAGTCTGGCGCTGTCACAGACTTAACTCTGTCTGAAGTCTGGCGCTGTCACAGACTTAACTCTGTCTGAAGTCCGCGCCCGTCAGATGAGATCCAAAAACGTTGGTGACGAAGAAGCTTAAACCATAATTTTTGCATTGTTTCAACACCCCTGGAATCTAGAACTAAACTTAATGTTCGCATTGAATCAACTCTTTCATCGCACCTATAACGTAGGAAACGGAAAGTAATCCAGGAAATCGATTACTCCACTGTTCTCAAAGATCGGGTCTAAAACATCTTGCACTCAATTATGCACCTGATGAGACATTGAGGCCATTCCTCCTGATTTATACGCTATGATTATACACAGGTTCTTTGCTGCCTAAGTAAATTAATATTCGCAATGACCATCCTAGTTGAATAAAGTTTCCAACTGTGTGAAGCGCTGTTTACCCGGGAATGGCCTTATTACACCAATTTACACTCATTTGTTTTGAAAACAATATGTTGTGTGAAAACCTGTATTAAATCTTCTGTTATTGCTAAAATAAAACTGAACTTTCTCCATGTAAATATTTTCTATACGAAACCCATAGAACCACTGTTATGTCAGTTTTGTAGTCCTATGAACTAATTATGTTCAAGATTTTACTTAATTTGCTAACGCGTATTGATCAACTTCAATAATAAATAAAATTTAAATTAAAAAGGTACATGTACAAAATGATAGAAGTCCTTTCAAAAGTGCTTCCTACGGTTATTCTATGAAATAATTTAGTTCTAAAGTTATTATTTGGTTCTTAACGTCTATTTTTCCCAGAGAAACTTATTTTAAAGCAAGAACATAATAATGTAGAACAAATTTAAACCAATTTTGGCTAGTAATCTCTAATATGTTCTGCAATTGTCTGTGTTTATATAGTATTTTAACTTAAAATATAATAATACTGTGTGTGCAATGTTATTTTGCGTAATATACTGTTCAATATGTCAGCCCAATATTTTAATTACTTAATACCAAACTGTAAAGCAAACTACAAATACAGAGGTCCTCCGCCTCGACAACTAAACGTAATCCACAGTAACACGACCAGTAAATAAATGTCCCCAGAATGAGGACACGGGTTCGAGGGATTGTAACTAACGGCACATGTACGGGGGCGGGCTAGTGTAATGTGGGGTAATGAAACATAATGACGGATATTGTAGCAGTACTCCACTGGTTGGGGACACTGAATGTAAATGAAGTACTACAACGTCCCTATGGGTTAATCCCAGCCCACAGACCCGTCAAATGGCTATAGTTTTTTAACTTAGGGCAACCGTAAATATACTTTAATACTTATGTTAATAGGTATTATTCCCTAGAAGGAAGAAACTGTTATACATTTTATAGTTTGTATTATATGTGTTGCCTCTTAGACATTACTGCCGTAGTGTATTCTACTATATTCTGGCACACGATCAACTCTGAACAAAAGCCTGCGATGTGGACTGTTATAGTTCGTATGTTACGGAGGATCTTATATTGTCTGTGACCAATAAGACCCTCCTCTTGTTGTGGATGCGACTTAAAAGTAAGTCTGCTATTTTGCTGTCTTACTCTGTTGTTATTTAGTATCTGTGTCACTATTTTGTTAAGGCACCTGGCCCAAAAGCGGCAGACCGGCGAATCTCCAGCAGTAAAGGATACGTCAGGACGTATGTACCGTATTTACAACACAGACAGGAGAGAGACAAGATATATAGTTCCAGCTGGTGACAGGGTGGGGGAACATGTGGCAAATGCTGTGTGTATGATCATAGACCTCTGGCTCCGAGCCGGTAAAACAGTCTTATAAAACAGTACATTAAAAGGAGTAGTGATTGATATCCAGGTAGGGGAAGCCCCTGAGCTTGAAAAATGACATCATTAACTGTCGCTTCCTGTGACAGAGAATAGGCTATTTAAATTTACGTCGGATAACCTTTAAAACACTCACATTTTACTTTTACTTTAACTGTATTGTACAAGGGTTTTTAATTTAAACGGAATATAACAAATAACAGTGTATTATTCAACCATAATGAATATGGATCTAGGGAGTGGATTTTTATGTATTATTTAGAAATATTTGTATTATATATTTCTATAAATTTGGAATTCTTAAAATAGGAAGAAGAAGTCTCAGCGGTTCTCAGAACTGTGAATATTGCCGAAACTAAGGCAGCTTGCCAACCTATTATTTTTACGTTTCATTACTACATCTTTTCTTAATAAGATCGTGATAATTTTCCTTGCGAATTTGGCTAAGAGGAGATCTTTGGTATCTTTGCTATCGCTGCTTGGTAAAACATCAGGATTCAGTACCTCTGAGACACACTTCCAAAATCTAATAGGATACCGCCGTACCAGGCAGCGAAGCTGCGTGATCGTCGTTGCGTTTGTGTAGTTTTAGAAATAGTAACAATATCCTTCCATCAACGCCATAAGCGTACGGTAACTTCAAGGATTTTCACTATGGGAACTGTAACAGTAAAATATAAATGTATTTATCTAACAGATTTTTAAAGAGAGACTCTAACAAAACTTTACGCGTATTGTATATTTAGAGCTGAAGAGGTATTCTCTAACGTATTTAAGTTCCTTTAAAGAAATTTTGATCTTTTTGTAGCCTCTTGCGAATACCAGTAAAACATGTACAACTCCATACGACAGTAGAAACAGATTAGAACACATTTAAATCAGTATGTTCAGAAATAATAGCCTGGTTAGAACCTTTTTAACGACTTTTATATTTATTTCATCCTACAATTTCCTCTTTAAAATTATACAAAATTGAAATATGTAAAAAATTACAGCTTTGTAAGGAAGTCTTCCGCGTGTGCATAGATGTCCTGCTTTATTCCATTACAACTAATAAATATAAATCTTTCTTGTCGGTTTATAATTCTATATTGATATTTAACTAGCCATATATTCCACACAAATTTACAATATATCATTTCAATATTTACAAAAAAATATTTTGATGTAATAATTTATAACCTTTAATAATATAATAATTAATGCACTCATATCTAGATCCTAATCTAAAATTATGCTAGAGTTCAAATCTAATCTAAGGCAGCTGTAGTACCTATCTTTTTAGTGTAAGAGGCAAAACTACGTTAGATGACAACGGTCGGCAATGTATAGACTGAAAACATCTGATGTTGTGGCTCCTTCTACTAAGCAACACAACCCTTTATAGGGGACATGTCATGTGCCGTGTTATAGCCCAGACTAGAAACTGATGTCACTCAAGGAAACCAATAAATGGGAAAAACCAGAGCCACACTCGAAGGTGTCTGGAGCATAGACTCCCAAATGTCTCTCAACTCCCGATTCTGGGATGTCCGCATAATTTGACATAATTTATATCTATTAAGCTTAATATTGCTTTTCTCTAATGGAATATCATTATTAGACTTCGTTTACTTTATTCAGTAAGGAACTGAAGTTTCACCGACATATAACGTTTTTCACCAATTAATACTTAGTATGATTTAGTATTACGAGTCAACACAAATAGCTGTTAACCAAACAAAGGCTTCTATATAAACTATGATTCCTTTTTCAATAAAATTTCTTTCATATGCTCATTGTTTAGTTAATAATTTGTAATTTAAAAAATATTACAAAGTAACTTTCAACAAATTGCTTCAGTTCGGATTCCTTCCTTCGACTCATTGTAATAACTTAACCTATGTATATAATAATAAATGTCATGTGTCACGTACTGTTATAGATAAAATAAAAATAATTTTAAAAATATACCAACTCGCTATAATTAAAAAAAAGTTAGATGAGACGAGGCATTGGAGGACTCTCTATGTTCACGGACTGAAACTATCTATTGTATCATGGTAAAGTAATTCAATACGCTGACGAAACGACTACTTGTGTAAAGATAAAATCAGCAGTTAAATTAAAAATAAAATCATTTGTCAATTTAAATGAATACACGCAACATTTTAATGCAATGAGATTGCAAGTAAGCAATTCAGAATCAATCTTCATAACATTTTGCCTTCTGCAACGATATGATAACATAAATTTGATGAACCCATATAGCAAACATATTCTACAAAGTTTCTTGAATACACTTCGACAGGGGGTGTACTTGGCATGAACACAGTGACAGGGCTTGCTCCAGAGTTAACTCATGCATTTATGCCTTACGAGCAATTTTTGGTGACGTGAGTGATTTGATGAGGAAGGAATAGCTAAATATTTTTATGTTGTTTTTTTTAATTTATAAAATTTTTGAAATGTGCAATTTAAAAGGTTGTAGCACTGACAAAATTTTAAATTTCCAGAAAAGGGGAAATTATATTTTTATTTAATATAATCCGCAAAAAGTGATTTTCTTAAATTCTTAAACTTTTTATATCATATTTAAAAAGTTCTGCCCCACACTGGCTTGTGTATTTCAACCTATAATGTATAAAGGCAGTTGTACAAGTTTAGAAAATAAAATGACCTAATATCAAAATAATTTGCTGTGTATAAAATGTATCTCTTTCACAAATAATCCTTCCGTCAAACATAATATCAGAATATTTGTATATGTAAGTGTTTACCTGTTCTACAGGTAAGCATTAACAATTTTTATCAGTACAATATGTTTTACAGTGTTTATACGGTTCATTGAACTTGAATGTTTTACTTACTTTCTTGTTATTTCCATAAAACCCCAGTTAGTTAGATTTATTAATTCTTCAGTCACAAGTCCAGATACTCTGAAGGAGGACAATCATACAACAGTTCTGAGGTGTGATTTTGTGGGAAATCTTACACAGTAATATACCTGGATACAACTCACGTGAAACACGGTACAGCAATATTGTGTGATTGAATGCTAGGAACGACCGCAAGCGCTAATACGTGACTCCTGCGCCACTTCAGCTCTTTAGACAGGTTACTATGTGGCCTCAGCAGCTGACGTACATTACTGTGTCACCTTACTTACGGGTGTAACAATTGTGTGGGTATTGCCAGTTGTTAACGAATCTAAATATATCCAGATTAGATGCAGCATTGGGCCTTACTGTCTTACTAAATTTGGCAGCCTCTGTAAATGGAACATCACCAACAGCTAAAATCCTTAAAGTCCTGAAAATAGTACAGTGGCTTTGGCAAATCGCAATCTCTAGATATATTTATAGAACTTGACCAATGTGGCACAGTGGCTAGTTTTTAATATTCAGACATAATCTTTATAGTTTAATATTTCGTAATAGAAATTTTACATTATAGAATAATACGAAAAAATTAAATTCAGTTCATTGTAATATTTATGCACCAATTCAAAGAGAGTCTTCCCCGAGGGATCTGTCAATGTCGCTTGAGATACGTTTTACTACGGAAGCTTTGATGCCACTTCCAGTTTTGTCTGTCATCTTACAGTTCGTTCACTCTATTTTGTTAATGTGAAACTCTAAAATTCTTAAATATTTTTAAATTTATAACTATTTCCGTTAAAACTCTTCTATTAAAACTCTTCTATTAAAAAAAAATTATAGATGTTCTAAATCCTGATATTCTATCAATTAAACATCTTTAAATTAATAATAAATGTTAAAAAACAAATTACAACATTCTTTGATGTTTTAAACCTATTGTACAATTTTAGTTTTAAAGGTCCATAAAAAGCTTACTTAATAGTGGTAAGATTCAAGAATCAAACTTTATTATTTAATTTGAGCCTGAACCACGAGGCTGTACGGAAATTATTATAGTGCAGAGATAACAGCAGAGAGTTAAAAATGTAGTTTAAAAATGCGATGGCTTTGTCTAAACATTAAAGGTCGTTTTGGGGTTATTAAAATAACTTAGAATAATGATTTCGAAAGCGTACAATCCTGTATTTTTATAGAATCGTCATCTTTCTAATAGTTGATTAAGATACAAAGTATCTAGTTTCATTTTTAAGCTACACGCAAAAATAAGTGGTAAAAACATTATATGGTTTGAAATTACATATCAGTACACAACTTGGTATAAAACACACATGTCTGGATACATGGTCTGGACCATATTATAAATATATCGTATTTTTATTATGATTCAAAAATTGCGTTACGGTATTTTATGTAATTACACAGGTGTTAATAGCAATTAAAATTTAAAGGGACAGAGAAAGAAAATAGCCGTAAAACGTAACAAACTTAAAGAATAAATCAGTTTTAAGAATTATTTCCTTGAATTTTGTTTCCGATTAGTTTATAGAAATCGGTAAGCTGTTATTGTAAACAGTAAGATAGTATTCTTGTAGGATCCGCTTTATAATGGATGTGTGTGGATCATTAGGTTGGTGTGTTAAACCCTCTAATGGGTAAACTGGGTTTGTTTACAAGTCTATTTTGGCCTCCTATTTTCCCCTTGTACCCATAAGACCAATTTAAACACATTCGCTAACGATCAGCCTAATCTCTAGGAGGGATGTTCACTATAATCTAACTCAGTGTTTTCATATGGAAATAAAGCTTAGTGCATAACTTCGAGTCTGTAGGGTAGTTCGTTTAGAGGTATCGTGCGGACAGACATACAGACTGACAGACAGAAATGAACATTTATAGTCCCACAAGTGATAGGCTTCACCATTGCTTCAGTCAGTTCTTACCTGTTATATTGTCACGAGTATTTGCGGTAATTCTGAGTATTGTAAGAAAGAATTAAAAACCCAATACTTTGATTTCATTGTTTCCTTTAGTTTGGTATGGTTTTAACATTAAAAGAACAAATATTTGATTCGTTTGAGGTTTTAGGAAATAAATTAAAACGAAGTCCTACACTATAGGAGTATTTTATATTTTGCAACATAAATATTGCACAAACTGGGGAATACATTTAGCGCGTTTTATTATCTCGACTTCTAATGTAACATTTTATTTAAATATAGTGCAAGTTGTACTATCCCACGTGTACTATCCTTTAAATGGGATAATTGCATCTGGCAAGTTGCTATCCACTATCTAAGTTGTAAACTAATTCGCACATGATCAGATGATAATTATGAACAAACAAATTATATTATAATTACTTTTATTTAAGTACTACAACATTTTACATACTATTTTTTATTTTAGGAGTTTCACAAAAACGTTTACTCAATTTTTAAATATCTGTGATGTGGAATGAAAAATTTGAAGTACTTATACAACTTTTTTTGTATGATCAGTTATCTATTTTTTTTTATTTTTGTATATTATTTTAATTTTTATAGATGTAAATTCTATGTAAATATTAAAAGTGTAACAAAATTTCCAAATCTCATGATAATCGTACTGTTATGATCGTGCAGGCAAAACCAGACTAAATACATCGGGTTTTATAAAAGCGTAAAGAAATAAGAGAAAATGAATCTCATTATTGTTGGTTTACAATTGATTCAATAAGACGAGGAAAACACAAACTAAGAGATGTGCTCGTATGAGAAGCGGTGAATGTTTGCCAGGAAGTATAGAAGAAGAAAAGTACTTCCTTCCTGTAACAAATTCAACAAAGATCCGGAGACAAATAATAGCGACCGGAACTGGGGATCTTGACAAACGGGATCGAGGCGCTCATCTTTGCTCGGGAAACTCAGATTTCAAATGGTTTGTAAATATTCAGTTTCCATTCCGCTTTTCCACAAATAAATCGGGACGTTTGTCAAGAAAACCTCTATTGTGTTTCTCCCTAAATTTAAGTTTGTTGTTCGGCAATTTTCCTCCGGCTATTTACAGAGCCTGGTTAGTTTACCCTTTCAGTGGTGAGACCGAGGCCTGGATGTTTCCGCGACGTTTTCTTTACTTAGCAAATAACATTGTTGTAAATGCAAAACCAATTTCCCGAGCCTCGGAGCTACAACAGACTGTCACCCGGGCTGAGTAAACCGCTGCAACTTTTGTACTGACATCCAATTATTTTATCATTTCACCATTTCAAAATTATCTTACCTTAACAGTTATGTAGTTCGTTTTATCTGTAGGAATATAAACCTTTGTAGAAGTGTAATATAAAATATGAATCCTTTTAAATCACTGAAATAATTAAATAAAGAACTATTTATTAATAATAAATGGTTAAAACAGAGAAAATAAAATATCCCTGTAATGTATGTAATAAAAATGTAAGTAAATGTAGCAAAGTTTTATTATGTAGCAAAAAACTGTTCTGTGTACATGATCTAAGCTTGGAAGAATGCAATGGGTTCATAAAAGCAAAAAAATTGAGTCTGTGGAAACTGCTTACTACTAGTTGAAGTAGAATACACTAGACATTTCTATCTTAGCCTATCCTGAATCGAATAAAGCCCAATAAACATTTTTAAATATATTGGATTTCCCAATTTTATTTCTTATAAAAACTATTTATGAACCAAGTATTATTTGTCTCACAGCAGATGCTTGAATTACTTTCCCTGAGTCTCCTGAAAATGTGCTAGCCTGATGTAAAATATGATCTTGCAATGTAAAACATATAATGAAGAATTAATTGGATATCCTGGACTATTCGATATCCGAGATCAATAATATTTCGTTGTTTTGTTTTATAAACACGTCGTCAACATAATCCCAAACCAAGTAGTCACACGTAATAAAAATGCTGGTCATCAGGCAGGTCTCGTCTACCTGTTCATCGATCATTCTGGATAAACATTTTGAGTTTCCTTTTAGAAATCCAAGATAGCTTGGCCCGTTTGTACCTACAACTGTTAGCAAGTCACAGAAGCAATTACAAATCGTTTTACAGCACTGTTAAGGAATATATCTTATGCTCCCGTTACTTGAGAATTCTGCGAATGTAAAGAACTTGCTCTTTTTTATTCTCATTTTGATAAAGACATGAAGAGGTTGAAATTAAACTGTAAAAAAGTGTTCGAATAAAACATGAATGGAAATGGTGTTCCATTTAGGGAGAACTTTAAAAGATGGTAAGAAAACTGAGTGGACGGACCCCAATTATCACCAACGATTTGTTTCGTAAAGTGAATGATAAAGTGAAAAGTATCAGAGCTTTCCCTATTTAATTGTTATCAGAGCAGTTTTCTAGATATTCAATAAGTATTTTCTATGACATTCAAGGAATTAATCCCCCAAACAGCCGTAATTTAGCGCGTAGTGATCGTAATTGTTTATTTCATTAAAACAAACTTTTTGAAGGTAAGAATCACAACGATAACATTAGCGTGGCAGTCGCTGTTCTGTATAAGGCGGCAGTCGCTGTTCTGTATAAGGCGGCAGTCGCTGTTCTGTATAAGGCGGCAGTCGCTGTTCTGTATAAAGCGGCAGTCGCTGTTCTGCATAAGGCGGCAGTCGCCGTTCTGTATAAGGCGGCAGTCGCTGTTCTGTATAAGGCGGCAGTCGCCGTTCTGTATAAGGCGGCAGTCGCCGTTCTGTATAAGGCGGCAGTCGCTGTTCTGTATAAGGCGGCAGTCGCTGTTCTGTATAAGGCGGCAGTCGCTGTTCTGTATAAGGCGGGGGCAGTCGCTGTTCTGTATAAAGCGGCAGTCGCTGTTCTGCATAAGGCGGCAGTCGCTGTTCTGTATAAGGCGGCAGTCGCCGTTCTGTATAAAGCGGCAGTCGCTGTTCTGTATAAGGCGGCAGTCGCCGTTCTGTATAAAAGCGGCAGTCGCTGTTCTGCATAAGGCGGCAGTCGCTGTTCTGTATAAGGCGGCAGTTCAGTCGCGTCTGCATAAGGCGGTAACAGTATACAAAAGGTTGTTTATATATGATAAATATTTTAATATATATATAGTAGTTATGAAAAAAGTTGAAAGTGTGGGATTCCATTTAAAATTTAAATTGTTACAAAACGTTTTCTTGACAATCCGAAAAATATTGAGGCAAATAAATGTAAAGCGAAACACATATATAGTGTTAATTGTAATTTATTCAAAATTATTTTACAGTCGCTTTGTAAAACGATTTAGTATACAAATTTGGTCTTAAATACGACATTGAGGGGCCTGGCCGGTCTAGTTAACTGCCCATATTCAATAGTGCTACTAGAAATTAAAATAATGTGTAAACACAAATACTGAACAATCGCACAATTCATTTTGTGTTTTGAATACATTATTATTGTTTTCCTTTGCTTCAGCCCCATTGTTTTCTAGTCTACGTTACTGATGTGATAATTCTCACCTTACAAATAATCAGTGCATAAACAAAGTTACAGCACACTCTTAAAAAGGGTGTAAATAATAATGTGTAAATAATTTAAGGGTGTAAATATTTTTGTTTAGCTTTAACTTACAAAGAGTGTTTTATATATATATATATATATATATATATATATATATATATATATATATATATATATATATATTATATATATATATTATATATATATATATATATATATATACCAAACAGGTTCTTATTCTAACATTAATACCCCCTCCACCCCTTCACATCACACACTACCTGGTGCACGACTTCAGCTCAGTCTCGTCTCTCCCCACGTATCTCGCGACACTCCCGGAATACCAAACAGGTTCTTATTCTAACATTAATACCCCCTCCACCACCCCCCTTCACATCACACACTACCTGGTGCACGACTTCAGCTCAGTCTCGTCTCTCCCCACGTATATCGCGACACTCCCGGAATACCAAACAGGTTCTTATTCTAATATTAACAGCCCCCACACCCTTCACATCACACACTACCTGGTGCACGACTTCAGCTCAGTCTGGTCTCTCCCCACGTATCTCGCGACACTCCCGGAATACCAAACAGGTTCTTATTCTAACATTACACCCCTACCCCGTCACATGACACACTACCTGGTGCACGACTTCAGCTGAGTCTCGTCTCTCCCCATGTATCTCGCGACACTCCCGGAATACCCAAACAGGTTCTTATTCTAATATTAACACCCTACCCGTCACATGATACGTGGGGAGAGACAAGACTGAGCTGAAGTCGTGCACCAGGTAGTGTGTTGTGTGTCGGGGTAGGGGTGTTAATATTAGAATAAGAACCTGTTTGGTATTCCGGGAGTGTCGCGAGATTACGTGGGGAGAGACGAGACTGAGCTGAAGTCGTGCACCAGGTAGTGTGTTGTGTGACGGGGTAGGGGTGTTAATATTAGAATAAGAACCTGTTTGGTATTCCGGGAGTGTCGCGAGATACGTGGGGAGAGACGAGACTGAGCTGAAGTCGTGCACCAGGTAGTGTGTTGTGTGACGGGGTAGGGGTGTTAATATTAGAATAAGAACCTGTTTGGTATTCCGGGAGTGTCGCGAGATACGTGGGGAGAGACGAGACTGAGCTGAAGTCGTGCACCAGGTAGTGTGTTGTGTGTCGGGGTAGGGGTGTTAATATTAGAATAAGAACCTGTTTGGTATTCCGGGAGTGTCGCGAGATACGTGAGGAGAGACGAGACTGAGCTGAAGTCGTGCACCAGGTAGTGTGTTGTGTGACGGGGTAGGGGTGTTAATATTAGAATAAGAACCTGTTTGGTATTCCGGGAGTGTCGCGAGATACGTGGGGAGAGACGAGACTGAGCTGAAGTCCGTGCACCAGGTAGTGTGTGATGTGAAAGGGTGTGGGGGCTGTTAATATTAGAATAAGAACCTGTTTGGTATTCCGGGAGTGTCGCGAGAGACGTGGGGAGAGACGAGACTGAGCTGAAGTCGTGCACCAGGGTTAGTGTGTTGTGTGACGGGGTAGGGGTGTTAATATTAGAATAAGAACCTGTTTGGTATTCCGGGAGTGTCGCGAGATACGTGGGGAGAGACGAGACTGAGCTGAAGTCGTGCACCAGGTAGTGTGTGATGTGAAGGGTGTGGGGGCTGTTAATATTAGAATAAGAACCTGTTATGGTATTCCGGGAGTGTCGCGAGATACACGGGGAGAGACGAGACTGAGCTGAAGTCGTGCACCAGGTAGTGTGTTGTGTGGACGGGGTAGGGGGTGTTATATATTAGAATAAGAACCTGTTTGTGTATTCCGGGAGTGTCGCGAGATACGTGGGGGAGAGACGAGACTGAGCTGAAGTCGTGCACCAGGTAGTGTGTTGTGTGACGGGGTAGGGGTGTTAATATTAGAATAAGAACCTGTTTGGTATTCCGGGAGGTGTCGCGAGATACGTGGGGAGAGACGAGACTGAGCTGAAGTCGTGCACCAGGTAGTGTGTTGTGTGTCGGGGTAGGGGTGTTAATATTAGAATAAGAACCTGTTTGGTATTCCGGGAGTGTCGCGAGATACGTGGGGATGAGACGGAGACTGAGCTGAAGTCGTGCACCAGGTAGTGTGTCGTGTGGACGGGGTAGGGGTGTTAATATTAGAATAAGAACCTGTTTGCTATTCCGGGAATGTCGCGAGATACGTGGGGAGAGACGAGACTGAGCTGAAGTCGTGCACCAGGTAGTGTGTGATGTGAAGGGTGTGGGGGCTGTTAATATTAGAATAAGAACCTGTTTGGTATTCCCGGGAGTGTCGCGAGATACGTGGGGAGAGACGAGACTGAGCTGGAAGTCGTGCACCAGGTAGTGTGTTGTGTGACGGGGTAGGGGTGTTAATATTAGAATAAGAACCACGTCCTGGGTATGACGTTAAACTGCCTGCCCCCCCCGCCTAACCACTTCCCTAATTCCTACCCAATCCCTTAAACTGCCTACCCTGTGTCCCTTCTCTTCGTACCAGGGTCTATTCTATGGTCTGCATTTCTTCTTTCTTTGTGCAGCCCTCGTTTTTTCTTACTTCTTTTCTATCCACGTTCTGTCTTCTTTTTTCCATTTTTTCTCCGTAGGGAGCGGCCTGCCCGGACGCTTTAAGGTTGGCGACCTTTCGTACCCCTGAGCTGGTGCCAGACTATTGTCCGAACCTGGCACCTCACCCTATATAACCGAAAATTCCTAATCCTGTCCCGACTTGGGTCGTGTTGTTGTTTGCTGGGAGTGCCGGAACTGCTACACAGATCCTCGAGCATGCCCGTGTTCGGGGCTGTGTAGTAGCAGAAGGCTGATGTGAGCTAGCTCTGCCGAGGCATAACGATATACATGAACCCTGGTGCCAGCCACTTCGGTCCCTGGTTCAGGAAGTGAGTAATGGACAGATATGTCGGAGATTTCTGTTGCCACGTGCGAGCCCGAGCCGTGCGTGAATTCCCGGCTCGGTTAAACGAGATAACACGCGGGCCCCGGGGAACTGGGGGTAGGGCTGCCTGCCAAGCTACGGCTAGACAGGTACCCTAGGGGTTAATAACCCGTTCCCGGTGTCTCGGCCTGCCACCTTTACTTCCGACGATGCGCTGGTTACTAACTACTTACACATTATGGATGTGGTGCAATTGGAATTCCCTACCCTACGGGCAAAAACACACCGTAAGTAGTAATAAGGAGAATCAATCGATTGATTTTCTGAACCCCAAAAAAAACGTAAACCAAACCACCCCCCCCCCCCCCCCCCCCCCCCCCCCCCCCCCACCCCACCCCCCCCCACCCCCCCCGTCCCTCACCCCCCCCCCCCCCCCCCAACCTTCCCCTTCCCAACATCCCCCACTCTTCAGAATCTGAAGATGGAGAAGAAAATAATAAGCAAATAGAAATTAATGTAAATAGTAAACCACAAAACAAACAGTCATCTTCCAACGCCCCCACCCCACTATTCCATTGTTGTTTAAACACAAAAACCGAGGAGCGGAAAATTTTCTGTCCAAAGTTAAGTCCTTTTTGTGATCAACAATGGCATTTAGTCCGGAGCCAGGCGGTTTCGCCGTTATCGGTCAGGAAACTTGTCGATAACGGAACTATCCTGGTTGGAGTGCGAGTTGGAATCGCTCTACAAGCTCAGAAGTTCCTCTCCATGAAAAATTTTTACGATCAGGTAGAAATTACTGTACAGCCTCTATGAATCGTTCTTGCTTAAATTCCAGTAAAGGAATAAGTTTTTCAGGTCGCCGGAGATGCTGTCGTGTGCTTGCTCAGAAGCGGAACTGAAGGGAATGAGTTAAAGGATTCTCTCCGTCACTGATTGTGGTGAGAATAACGAGGGTTGAGAAATGGGTGTGACCAACACCACACACACCAGGGGGACATATTTTTGACCTTTCGACCCTCCCTCACCCAACCAGCCACGATTTATTAGAGCAGCGATACCTTTCTCCTATCAAGGTTAGAAAACCTTACTCATCAGAAATTCCCCAAAGATTGTTTGTAGATGCCAGCGTGTTCGGACATATATCGACGCAAAATATAGCACCGGCTTAGAGACATGATAGCCGATGTTGGTCAAAGTGGCCACAATTGTACAAAGATTGTACCAAGCGGGAGAAGAGCTAGCTGTGTGAACTGTAAAGGCAATCACTAAGTCTTTCAAGCCCCCCCCCCCCCCCCCCCCCCCCCCCCCCCCTCTCGCAGCGTTTTGCATAGATTTATTTGGGAGGAGAAAGAGATATTGAAAACTTAGTAACACTAGAAAAAACTCGTCTTTTGGGCGGACGGCCCCGTAGGGGAGTATAGTGAAGGACGGGTTGGACAAACTCCAAGAAAAAGGACCATCATACCTACTCTCAGGCTGCTTCTTCTGCTCCTCCAGCCCAGCCCGCACAGTGCTCCTCCCTGCTCCGCTCTAGAGGGGCATGGTCCGAGAAAACTTCACTCCAACAGGTTGCCACTTTCTTTGGCCCTTGGTGCAGCAGTTGAGTGCCAAGACCTTGCCTGCAAACACAAGCGGAAGTAGTCATACGAAGCTTCTGCCCCCGTAGCCAAAGGGACCCCCTAACAACAAACAGGAAACCATTCCCAGGCCAGTATCTGTGTCTGTGGGCACCCGCTAAAGGAAAAGAACTGAACCATTATGTCCATTCCAAAAACGGCGCGGAGGAAATGAAAGTCTCTCCAAGTAGAGACTTAAGACCCAAATCCGAAACGACAAGCCTCATGGGCCGAGTGGCGAGATCAAAGGGGGAAGCACTGGTTCAACCCCCCACGTCTCCTGCTCCTCTCAACTTTCCATAGTTGATGAGAATGAGATGGGGGATGACCTTCTGCCTATCGCATCGGAATTTGAAACACACGCCAAGGCACATTTAAAACTTAATAAAAATAAAAACAGACAGAAAATTACCAATACAGTAATAAATGTTAAAAACATCAGAACGAATTTCAAAATTATTCCAGTGGAATATTAATGGTTTATCGGCGGACATTGTGGACAGATGTTAAAAACATCTTTTACAATAACGAACAAAACCTCATGTTACATTAGGCATCCAAGGAAGGACTTAAAACTCCACCCAGCATGCCAAACCCCCTTGAAGGGGATTTGACATCATTTCGGGAGGAGAATTTCCCTCACCGACGGGCATGCCTGTGGATGGCGTTGCTCTATTCGTGGATGCAAATCACCTAGGTGGCCTCTGAGGTGGCCCCTCCACTCCAATCTCCAATGTGTTTGTGTGTTGAATCCAAGTCCCGATTAAACTTGTATATATGTACCGTGTCTACTTTCCACCAATCCCAGTCACCCCTCTGTCCAAGGTGAATCCTCGAGGCACTGATCGGCCCCGGGTTACCAAAGCCTGTTTCTTCTCCTAGGCGAACTTTCAATGCCCACCATTCCAGTTGGGGGTGTCAGGACCATTCCACACCATAGGGGAAAAACTTGGGTCGCAAGAGTCCTCGGACGATCACAGAATATCTTCTGTCCTTAATGGAACGGATCCCGCAAGCTTACCTGTGTCCTAGGAACGGGAGGTACGGTCCTTGCTATAGGATTTATCCTATAATGGCAAGTCCTAGAACTTGCTCATAGATTCGATTGGGAGGTCCTCTCACCGATACATTTCGGGAGTGATCCACTTTCCCAATATCAGATCAAAATACTCTAGATTCTTCGGCGTTGAATATATCCCCACTAAAAGACCAAAATGGATCCTTCCGGACAAAGGTGACTGGGATAAAATTCCAAAAAACAATTTAGAACATTACTAGATTATACAATACTTCCAATTATGGACATAAATTTACTGTAGTAGAAACTTTTGTTACAAACTCTACTCTATTATAACTGCAAGGCTACAGGATAGCATTCCAAAGACATCGACCCGAACACAAGACGAAAACCACAAATGTTCCTTGGTGGGACAGAGGAGTGTCTTCGAGAGCATTGCGAAGGAAGCGAAGACGGCGCCCGCCTGCGAAGAGTTCCAACAAACGCCCTAACCCCAAAAAAAAAAGAACACAAAAAAAAAGAAAATCTTGAAAACCTTACCGGATTTTTCCATAGGGCAAAAACGCGACGAGTCTTCAGGAAACTCCCCGAAGGAATATATACCCCTCCAATGGCAAAATTTTCGTGGACCACAATATCTCGAACAATACTTCCTAAGGCACGAAGTATGGGGAGAAGGTTGGATTAAGGTCGGTTATGCGGCAAACCCAACCTTTGCCAATTTTGGGAACTCAAGTCGGGGCGCGTGAGACGTTGTGGACTGATCCCCGGGATGTTTGCCGACCCTGGGTTGGCCTCCTCCATATCGGGAGGGTTTCCAAAAAAGTTCGTCTTACTGATTCCTGAGTTTGTTGAGATATAAGCTATATTTCTGAACAAACAGACATACATTAACTCCAACAATCCAAATCGCATGTTCCCTTAAAATAACGAGGTTTTCGGATGCAGGAGTTTGGACCTCCGCACTGTTCATTGTACTTTCCCAACTCTGCTTCCTGGTCCGGATGGACGTGCACTATGCCATGCTTAGACATTTTACCCTCAGAGGGTAAGGGGGCCCTCTTAAGCGCTCTACAATTAGAGGTGTTTGAGGAACAAACTTTTCCCGCTAAGCTTGGCGTAAATCCGCAACGTCATCCCCGTTATACAAACCGGGACAGGACAAACTATCTCCGTCTTAGCTACCGGGCCCATCTCGCTTACACAGCTTGCCTTTCTAAGGGTTGTTGGAGCGGATGGTAAACCGAGTTAGACTAATCTGGTTCCTCGAAAATGAACAATCTCCTTTCGACGAGATACAAATGCGTGCCTTTCGCGCCAAGGACGTATCGACCCGTAATGGACCTCATGGTTTCCCCTTAGAGGACAACCATAGGAACGCTGACGCATTCCCTTGAGCGAAAGGCAAGTAGTCGCTGTCCTTTTTTGATCTGGAAAAGGCATATGACACAGCGTCGGCGGAGAGGCAGTTCATTAAATTCAACACTTTCCAGGCTCATGGGGAGAGTGAGGATGTGTAATAATGCTGGCTTTCATTCAGGGGTTCATGGTCTGACCGTACCATTTCAGGTTAGAATAGGGACAAACCTATTCAAGCACAAGCACATCTGGAGATACGGCAGGTTCGGTACCACAGGGAAAGCGTTTTTGAGCTGCACGTTATTCGGCCGTCGCTCATTAAACGGCATAACGGCGTGTGTTCGTCCGTCCTGGTGCGCTGTTCTTATGTTTTGAGTTGGACGACTTTGCCGTTTAACGTCCCTGCAAGAAGATCTTGCTACGGACGGGAGCGTTCCCTAGCTGCAGCTAACACACCATTAAGGCGACTGGAAGGAGAATGGAGTAGGGCGGACGGGGATTTTCGTTCTCCATACTTCCAAAAACCCCAAATGCTATAAACGTTCTCCTAGGGACTATAGAAAACTATTTAGAACCGAACCGACACTTTAACTTTGAACAGATCCCGAATAACATCAAGTCGGAATGTTGAGATTCTTGGGTCTTAGACATTTTGATTCCCGACTTACATGTGATCCCTCCACTTTAAAAATCTCTCAATGAGCAAAAATGTTTTAACAAAGGCCCCCTAAATATGGCTTCGAGTTCTGTTACTGGGACCCAAGTTTGGGGGCGCGGACAGGAACATGTTATGCTTGCGGTTTCTACAAAGCTTTTGTCCGTTCGTGCGCCTTGGACTATAGGTTCATCAGGTTGTATTCTTCTGCCCTCCAAGCGCGGTTAGGAATGTCATTGACTCGGTATTCAGCCCACTCTGCGGATCAGGTTGGCTACTGGAGACTTTTCGTTCAAGCCCTACACCTAGCTTTATTAGCGGGAGGCTAGTGTAGCGTAAGGTAGTGAACCAATGGCTGTGATATGGTAGACGCAAGCAAACTTGTCATAAATTATTGTTTACTCCCTTTAAAAGCCAAGCCCTGAAAATCGCTCCGGCATTATGAACACGTAATTTAGAAAGTGAACTTGCTCGAAGTCTAATGCCAATCGAGTTAGTGTATAAAGTGTAGCTTCTGGGACAGGACCTTTGACCCCTGTTTATCCTCTCTGCGGGGGGTCCCTCTATCAGTGATAAACCGCATTTGACATTTTCCGCATTATTTTACAAGATAACGCCACGGTGCCAGATAACCTTGACCCCAATGTAAAAAAGCAATTTTGAACCTCAATTAAATAACAATTAAGATAAGCCCCGCGATGGGGTCGCTACTATGTGTGTGTTGTGTACGTTTCGACGTTATCGGCACGCG
>NW_025779065.1:37500-197745 GCF_021130785.1 Homalodisca vitripennis | reverse complement strand
TATTTTATTGTCCCTTGTATCCCTTAACCTTTGGCTCTTTGAAGTCATATCCAAATATTGTATCGGCAAACAATGTTCAAAGAATTTTACAAATAAATTCTAATTCAAATAATATTGTTTCTGTTAAGTGCTATTACTCGACACTGATACAGTGATATAAAAATAAAAGATATAACGAACATTTAACATAGTTTATTATTTAAATAATGCAATTTGCATTATAAAAAATATATTAATTTTATTGCTTATTATATTTACTATTACATTTCTGTAGTTTGCTTAGCAGCGTAGAAACGATACGATAAACTATAGTCGAATAGATATAACTTCCGTATCAGCGTGGTGGGGCCTTCTGACGTTGGAGGTGAGAGGGTAGTACTGCCTGGTTGGCTACCTGACCAATAGGAGCGAGGAGCGTCTGACGCGGTTTGCCATAGCAACAGACACTGTTGCCACATCGGCAAAGGCATATTGGCAAGAAGCGGTTGGCTTATTTTACTGCACGCTGGTACATCTGGAGGGTTTGTTCCTAATTATTGCTTGTTATTTGCTTTCAAAGCAAACCACAGACCACCATGAAGAAATGAACAATGAAACTTTTTCAGAATGGTTCAGAAAATCACTTCTACCTACCCTTTCTGCTCCATCGGTTATTGTTATGGACAACACCCCATACCCACTCCAAGATTTTAGATAAGGCCCCAACGCAACGTACCAAAAAAGCGGAAATTCAGGCGTGGCTTCGCGAGCATAACATACAATTTGCAGAAGATTCTACAAAAGCCGAGTTGTTTAGAAATATGTGAAATGAATAAACCTCCGGTCCCCAAGTATATTATAGATGAGATGGGTTAAAACCCAAGGGCATAAAGTTGTCAGACTGCCACCTTACCATTGCCATTTCAATTGCAATAGAGATGGTTTGAGCACAAATTAAGGGACACGTTGCTCGGAACAATAAAACATTTAACATGACTGAAGTTAGGAGGATAACCGAAGAAGGACTTCAATAAGTTACAACCGTAGAATGGACGGATATCGTAAAGCACACAGAAAATCTATTTTAGAAAACGTGGGCACAAGAAGGTCTCATTGAAACAGCAGTAGAGGAATTGATAATTCACGTGAATGGAGATGACAATGATAGTGAAACTAGCGACCTTGAAGATTTTGCTGACGAATATAGAGTGCAAACATACCAAGGAACACAGGAAAATATACAGAATGTATGCTGACGGTGTTTGAAGTATTTTGACAAGCCCCCCGCAATAAATATATTCGTGCTGTGAATGCAATATTAGGTTTTCAGAGTACCCAAATTATTTGTCTTTCACGATATACGAATTATTTAGTAGTTGTAGATTATTCTATAGTATAATGGTAACATATTAATATCGCACATATATTTGTGTTAAGTTAGAGATAATTTCTTTTCTGATTACTAGTGTAAACAATCAAAAGACAACACACACTGACGCGTTGTTTGTTGGTAAGTACGCTGGGCGCGCACCGTCTGATATTCTCTTCTCAGTGTTCGGTAAAAAAGTGACCGCTCACGGCAGTGCCCCCACCAACACGTCAACACCGCGCCATCAGTCTCCCCACTGCTCGCTGCCCCTCCACAGGCTTCCAATACGAAAGTTACATCTATTCAACTATAGTTTCCATAATAATAAAAATGTTCGTATTTTGTAACAGGTGATAGTAAATTTTATTAAGTATATTCATTGACAGAATGAGAACTAATAGGAATACATTAAGTTAGGTGTAAAAACTTAAATCATTGAAAATCCATAGTTTTTTACAATATAATTTAGGAAGATAACATTATAAACGATTCTTAAAACAAATTAAAATTCTGAGTGATTAATTTGATTAAAAGGAGACCATTTAAAATATAATACCAAATATACTTGGACCCCAAATTGTTCCTTTGGAATCTCCTGATCAGCAAAAATTCCATTCCTATGAATACATTTAACATGTTCGCGACGACCGAAAAATAGACTATTTTTTTAGAACGACGTAGCAAAAATTACTATAAGCGTAATTTTTTTATGTCATGAAACGACAATAAAATAAAATTAATATATTTTTTATAATGCAAATTGCATTATTTAAATAATAAACTATGTTAAATGTTCGTTATATCTTTTATTTTTATATCACTGTATCAGTGTCGAGTAATAGCACTTAACAGAAACAATATTATTTGAATTAGAAATTTATTTGTAAAATTCTTTGAACATTGTTTGCCGATACAATATTTGGATATGACTTCAAAGAGCCAAAGGTTAAGGGATACAAGGGACAATAAAATATTTGGTAAGAATTGTAGGTCTCAACAAGACGCCCATTGAGAAAAACCTCGTCTGGGGCTGACCTCGTAGCTACGAATCTATAATATATTCAATATCATATTTTTAAAACCCTCTTCACTCTTTCTTATTAATTTTCAATCTTATTTTGCTTACTTAACTTTAAAATCAACTCTTTTATATACGAGAATTTAATCATTCAGTTGAATCCCATATATTTCATCAAAATAGAAAAGAAATTAAAAGCCTAATGCAATAGTTCTTGAAAAACACATTAATAAAACAAACAGTTTTGTTATTATAGTTAACAGAAAACAAACGTATATTAATCTAAATTTAATCCTATGTTACCTAACAATACTTATCGTCGTCTCCATGAAAATAGATTATGAGATCTCCTTATTTTAAATATTTAATTACAGTAGTTCAGTGTAACTTATACTTGTGATTGGGTTACTATTAAACAGGGGTTATAGCTAGTACAACTGAAATCATAAATCGACTACAATCTGGACTTCTCATCGCTTGTTGAAACCAGGAACTCAACTAAGGGAAAGTCTACACCTTCAGGCTAAACTGAATATTTTGCAGCAGTAATTTTCCCAACTAGTTTTAATGAGGCATTAGATTAATAAAAATTTAAATAAAAAACATTAAAAATTACGTGGAAGGTTAAATTATACATTTTTTTTATAATTAAGGAATAAATATATTTTTCAGAAGAGTAAACTTTAAAAAAATAATTATAGTTTGTTAGTAAGCAATAAACCTGCTCTTGAGGGTGTTAGCTATAAACCAACATGCAGATCAGCTATTTGGTGTATAACAAGCTTCACAGATATATACCCCACTCCCGTATCCATCATAATACCTGCTCTAAGAGCATTCACCCTATAATATATTTTAACATCTAAAGAATTCTACTACCTATAATTTTGTATTCGTACCTAAGGCGTAATCTGTTTATCTAAACCAATTTAATAAAATACTTGTGCTCTAGTAAGATTATTGAAACACATCTCCATTGACGTGAACTAATAGCCTCGACTTTGTGCTTAAATGAATCATATCAATGACATTAAAAGATCCAATTGTTTCTAAGATTGTTCTAATGTATTGGCCAAATTATTGGTAGTCTGTCAATATAAAATTTTCCTTGAGAATGTTCCTAAAATAATTGATTTAATAGTAGTAAAAATTTACTGTATCAATCTCTCAACCAATTCCTGATGGTGACCTTGTAATACGACCCGGAATTATAACCCGCCAGTTGCGACTGTTTGACGGCAAAGTCAACATTGACCCATACATGGTAAAATTAACGGACATGTGAGTTTTATCTACAGAAATAACGCACTTTTTCAGTTATGTTTGTTTTTATAATACTGGTATTTTAATAAATCTATATATGCCCTTTGCATAACAATCTAATTGTATACCTAAATAACCTCATTTGGGTATGAATCTGCCACTTGAATTACTTTACCTCCATAATTATTTAACCTAGCCACCCTTTTCTTATCTTTTGAAGGATAACTATAAATCATGTGTTACTTCCATGTAATATTCCTATTAGCAGAACCTCAGTGCCTTTCCAATGATGGTGGTGTTGTCTAATTACTACACCGCATTGACCTCTCCTCATTCTTCCTTATATTTGTATGATTCGCCTTTTGACTAAACTCCAATAAATCTTATCAACTCACCTTCTGTACATTTCTTGTTTTGGTCATCATTAAGTGGCTGGAACAATAGACCGATATATTTGAAAATGTTCCATGAAGCTAAATTTTTACCTAAGCTACATCGAGTTTGACAATCATCCATATCACTTCAAGGGATTTAGCTGAGCATTCGTTAACATTTTTTTATAATAGAAATAGATATTCAAGAGTCCTCGCTTGTGTTCACTTAAACAAAACCTTATCATCATCCTCGTTATCATTGTCGCCATTAATAACTTTCTAAAATCATTCATTGATCTAATATTCATTTTCATCTTTACCTTTATATATATACATGATATCAAAATGGTATTTTAAAATATTTTTCACACGAAACCGTACTTTTTAAAGCTGGTCTTTACAATTATAAGTGTTTCTATACCGGAATGATGTTTCTGTTCATTTTACTACATTTGTGAACGTGGTCATTTTGAATTTTTTAAGGCAATGCTGTGCTCTTGAAGTGGTATTTATTGACTAGTACATGAGACACGTTTCACATTTTAGAAGGAATTTTTAATGTCTCAACTATGTTTGACAAAGCCACAAATCTCAAAGTTTAATATTGTAAATAGAATGAGAGCAGGCAAATTAAATTATATCTTGTACAATCATTACTTTATTTAAATAAAAACATAATTCAAAATTGGCTAAACCAAAAAATATAATATGCAAACATGTTTATTAACGAATTATTTTTCTTAATGTTTTTTAAAAATTACGTATAGCAAAAACATGTTATTTGTTATGTATCCTTGACAAAGGACGTAAAGGTCTCAAAAACACACTTTACTGTTAAGTATGTACATGGCATTCTCTCTCAGGCTACATCAAAGTACTCTAATACCAAACCTCGTAAATATCAGCTTTATAAAGGCTTGCTAGGGCTGGAGAAGCGGCGAGGTACAAAGACCGTTGTCTTCTATGTATATTGTGGGTTTGTGTATGTGTATTAATAGATTTGAATTATTAAGCAATAAATTCATTATATAACTTTTATATATAAAAACTTAATAAAAATATTATAGATCTTGCCCCGTCCCAATCTTAAAATGGATAAACAGATTGCAATACCATTTTAGTGGCAATAGATTACCTAAGTAAAGAACACTCTCTCATATAATATAAATCCAAAATCCTCAAGATGAAGAAAATCATAATCCGTACTTTTAAGTTTCGGCTACGTAAATTGAAATAAACTAATCAACCTTTACAGTGATTAAACTGTAGCCGTGGATTTACCACAGGTATTATACCTAATAATAATATCGTTATCAGCACGCACGTACAGCATCGCCTGTTAATAAGGTCCGGAACCCGTGTCAGGTGGTCGCCCTTCTACCGTGTATTACTCCTATCTCTTCTTAGGTTATGTTTTGTGTGTAGACAATGTTGATTCTATGTGATAAAATAATAACATTGATTAATATATCCTCATTATTACTACTATATAATTACATTGTAAAAGTGTTTTATATGTTAATTTTAATTATGTCTTCTTAAGGAATTATGAAAGAATTACATAATTAAGTCAATGTATATTAAAAAAATTCGTGCTACACAAGCTAACAGTGATACAAACGACAGCTTGTAAGATTCTAGTTGCTATAAAATACTAAAAAAGAATTTTATCTTAGTAAAAGGGGCTTAGAAAGTGTATTTAGTCCTACAAAGGACGATCGTGCTGTTCCAGGGTGACAGGATAAGGATGGGTGGTTTACCTCCTGGGAGCCTCCTGCGAGATCCATGAGGAAGTGTTTATGACATTAATATAAGTCATGTCCCATAGGAATAAGGGGAAGCTTGCAATGAACCATCTTCTCCAGTTAAATCCGGCAGGGGATGGCACGTTTTTAAGTCTGGTCTAGCAGAAACGTTTGACTCTAAGGGAACCCCACCATCTCCGTCATTTCCCACAGTGGACTAGACCTGTCGAACGACACTTGCACCCCATTAAACTAGACATTTGCGGTTAGTGACGTGCCACTCCTGTACATCCATAAGGTTTTGCAAGGTGTAAGTAACATATCAGTTTTGCTGTTCCCAGTGTAGGTTAAACTGGAAGGTATACACCAGCCAGGAATTAAAAACCTTTTGGGGTATTATAATAGTATGCTAATGAATATTTTATCTAATTAGCAGTGGCTAGAGTAGAAATCTTATACTGCTACCTAATTTTTAAACACTGTCATTAGAGGTTTACACACAGTAACTACTCAAAATTAAGTTTTTGTCTGTATAAATAATACCTGATATATTTGAAATTTACTAAATAAATCAAGGAAAGTCCAATCGACATTTGTATTAAATTCAAACGTGTACAGCTACTGAAAATTTAAAAACCAACACGCCCTTTCTATAGTAACTCTTAATATACCGATGGTTTAAAATGGAAATTTTTGTTATTCTTTGTATTATAAATACTGAACTATTATTATTTTCTTGGTTTTCGCATGATTTATATAAATTTGATGTTAAACTGACTAACTTCAAATGTTGAATAATAAAATAAAACAATACAACAATTGATACAGTACAAATACCTTAACTTCTTTTTCTTAGTGGTCTAGAGGTCTATACCATTATTTGTGGTACGAAGTGGTATTTGTTTCAATGGAGCTCAAGACCAACATTTCTAATACATTCTTAACTTATTGTTGTTTTAATCTCCTTGATCAGTTAATATCATACTAATATTGTGTTAATACCAATTTTCAAGCTCCTGAGATATCTGTACCGTACATTGTAAGATATAATTTAGGGATGAAAAATAGTGTAGGAATCTTTGTTTAATTATGTACTAATAACTTTAAATTTGAATAATATGTAAGACAAGATAGCATAAAATATGTATTTATTAACGTTACCCCTTGGTTATATCACGTTACAACGATGTAATTTACGTCAGTAGAAACCATTGTAACAATTAAATGCCTTCTGTATCTAAAAAAAAGTTATTTGTGACGAATATTAAACACTCAGTTTTCCATTAGTCTGGTCCCCGCACGCTCGTAAATTCTTAAGACCCGCTCGGTGTCAAGAAGTTATATTTTTCTCCCCAGCACTAACTCAGAGACTGTTTACCTGATTGTTCAATTTAAATTCCTAAATTTAGCTTTTTCTTAGAATAGGTACAATATGTTCCTTTAGTTCATTTTACATTGTAATGCCAAATTTCCGCACGTTTACTATTTAACCTAAACATTATTCAATATTCTTCTATATAAAAATATCATTAGAAATACTCACAATAAATTCGATTTAGACAAACTTCAGTTTTGGTTGATTTCATTAGGGAGGGGCTTATCCCAATGTAGTCCTGTGGATCAGAGCAACTGCATAAATATTTAGTGGTCTTTATGCGGGAAGATAGAAAGCCCTAAGTACCACATATCTTGGAAATACTGTTAAGCACTCTTAATATGGGTCTCAAGATAGAAGCCAATCTTGTAAGTTAATAAGTACATTAATTTAAGAAAACCAATTCAAGCCTAATATAAACAGAGTTTATAATTAATATACAGAGTCTTCAACCCCTATTACTCCTTTTAAAATTCTTGATAAATATTTTCTATGCTAGTAATGTTTAATACTTGATTTTTATATTTATTACACGGTAATTTTGTTATATTTTAGAATATTTTTAGAGACTCAATTCTTTAACATTTCAAGTTTTATTTTCCCTATTACTTTGATAAATATTGTTTTAATACTTTACGTTTCATATATTACAATGATAACTTACTTCAAAATATTAAGGTATTAAATTTTTATATTTGTTATCCATATTAGTTTCTACAATTGGGTCAGTATAATTTTCACTACAACCTTGATACATTGGGTGGAGTGAATAAAACCTAGAATCTACTGGTTAGCACCTAGCCCCTAGTCCTAGCTCTTCCTCAAATCGGAGTGAATAAACAAATGCTAGGTCTAGGTAGAAACATCTACCCTAGTTTAAGAAGTAACCGGAAAAACTTGAGCAACTGCTAGGCATAGCACTTGCTAAGCCTAGCAACAACTAGGTTTCATGTTGTGACTTGTTCCCCCCTCCTCTCTCCTCCGCCGCAGCGCCGCGCCGCGCCGCTCCGTTTTTCGATGCAGTCTTGTCTCTTGTCACTACTCACTAGTCAGTTCGCTTGTAGTTCGCTTTGTGTTCAGGATAATTATTTCGACTGTTCGACTGTTTGATTGGAAATTAGTTACCATCACAGCAGTCATGTCATCCAGCGACGAAGATGTTGGTGACGATAAATATTTAGACAGGGCTTTGTTTGTCAAACTGGTGACTCAACACCCAGTAATAATTGAAAAATGCAAAACTCCATCTGCTGTTAAGGCCAAAAAAGAATGCCTGGAAAATTGTCAGTGAGGATTACTCATCAGCTACAGGGAAAGTTGTAACAGTTGTTCAACTAAATAAGCTGTTGAGTAATATGAAGTCGAATATCAAAATAAAAACAGACAAAAAACAAACTGGGAACAAGCCAATAAAGATGAAATCATGGGAAACCGAATTTCATGATTTTTTAAGTCAAGGAAACAACCCTGTATTTTCTAAAGTACCAGGGAGTATTTCTATTGGAACATCAAGCAATCCTACAACATCAGCGACGAAAACCCTAGCTGAAGTTGAGCAGTCCGACGACGAGAACCTTAGCAATGAAGGAACTGTTTGTGGCGGAAAAAAAACTGTGACTAAAGTGAGAAAAAGTGCCAAAACCGTTATGGCCTATGAAAGTGATGAAACAAAGGACCTCTCTATACCTCAACTTCAACGGATTGTTTTGCTGCAGCAAATGCAGTTGAACAAATTGAAACTGAAAAGAGAAAAAAATAAACTTGAAAATGAGAAGAAAAGTTTCTTCTCAAGATGTTGCTTCTCAAACTGATAATGAAGATTTTCATGTTTACCTAAACTTATAAATTAATATTTCCTAGCTAAGTAGTAAATTGTTATCGAAATAATAAAATAAATATACCACTCAAACCTTTATCCCTAATCCCTAAAAAAAAAACAAAAAAAAAACAAAAAAAAAACCAAAAAAAATTAAACAGTACCAAGCCTAACTGGCCGCCAACTTTTTCCCATTTGTGTATTTTGTAAAACGGTCACAAGACATGGGTAATTCGAGTAAATACTCACTTTATTGATTTACAAACAACATCATTTCTCTTCGCTTGTCAGCACCTCGACCAGTAGTTTCCTGGATTCTCATGTTGTACGTCTATTTCTTCAATTTCATCGTCACCATTGATCTCAAAATTGTCATCATAAACATCACCAAGATATTTGGCAATATTATGTAGGACTGCACAACAGACGACTACTTTAGGCACTTTTTCCGAAGCCACACGAACACAGTTACCCAGTATCGTACTTCTTTTTATCTGTCCAAAACACCTTTCGATCACAACTCTTTCCCTAGAATGACACAAATTAAACCGCCCTTCTGCTTCATTTGTTGGTGGTTTGAAAGGGGTTATTAACCATGGTGATATTCCGTACCCGGAATCGCCAAGAAGACATACTCTACCATCAAAACGTGACATGATCTCCCTAACTGGACTTCTGCGCCAAATTCGTGCGTCATGCACACTCCCTGGCCACTCTGCACTTATGCTAGTAAATCTTTCAAGAGCGTCACATGTACCCTGTACATTTATTGTAATACACCCTTTTCTATTTACATATTCGTCCCCATGCAGATTAGGCTTTTTAATTTGTACGTGAGTGCAATCTAGCGCCCCGATCACAGTTGGTAAACGGAAATTTCTCTGCCATTGAATTTTTGCTTCATTAATTTCTTCGACTGTTGCTGGAAAATGTATCCAAAAATTAGCTCTATCAATAATCTTATCCATAACATAGCTTACAGTTTTGCATGCTGTAGTTCTGTGAACGCCAACGTCCTCGGCTATGCCAGACTGAAAACCAGGATCGGCTACGAAACGTAAGAAAACCTCCATTTGTTTCCTTGGAGAAAGTCCACCGCCACGAGTGTCAGTTTCATTCAAAAACTCCGCGGCTAAAAAATCAATACTTTCGGACTCAAACCTTAACAGTTCCTTACACTTATTTATCTCTCGTCGAGCACCATAATGTTTATGCTGTCGAACTTGCATAAACTCCGCCATGGCTGATGTCCAACAAACAACTAAGTAAAAAGCTAGCATGCCTCGGTGCTGACTTAACAAAAGCCTAGCAGTTGCTAGCTTTTAAATTGAGAAGTTGTGTTTTATTCACTCGGTATTGTAAGCAAGTGCTAGGTTTCCGGAAAAATCCTAGCAACTCCTACCCCCTAGCAACTGCTAGCTTTTTATTCACACCAAACCAAGCAGTAGCTTAAAAATCTCTTAGACTTAGCAAATGCTAGGTTTTATTCACTTCACCCATTATAACATAAACAATATATATATATATATATATATATATATATATATATATATATATATATATATATATATGTATATATATATATATTAATATTCAATAAGAAAATCTTCAAATTTATTAACAGTTTCTATATTTCGGCTTTAGCCGTATTCAGGAAATTACAAACATATAAATAAGAACATAATGAAAATAAAACAAAACATCAACACAGAAAATGAAAATTAAGAATGAATTATATAGAATGGTAAACGTATGATTTAATTTTATAACTTCACTTTGTTGACTAAGTCACCTCAAATTTAATCCACTTGGAAATTTTGATTTAGTGACGAGTTGATGGGCTTGTTCCATGGTTCTTAGACTGTTTGTACTTAAATTTTCTGATATTATTCTAATTGGTTTCACTGAATGTGTCTTAAAAATTTAAATGATGTAACAAACCATGTGCCACTAGAGGTGCTCTGTCTTCTTATGTTTATATGCATACCTGTGATCTGTCATCCTTATTCTAAGAGAATTCATCGTTGAGCCAATATAATCTTTAGGGCATAACTTGCACTGAATTTGGCAAACAATATTTTTTTATTCGCATGGTAAATCTTCAAATATACTGTATGATTTTTTTGTAGAACTACTTGTAAATGTTTTTTGAAGTAGAGCACATGTTGCAAACTAAACACCTGGATTTGTTGCAAGGATGCGACCCAACTGTCATGGTTTCTTGGTATTTGTGTTTAGGTAACTTTGGATGGACTAAAATATCTTTCAAAACTGGTGGTTTTCTAAATCTTATTTTTGGAATGTATTTTGAAAATGTTTTTAGTTGAAGCAGAGGTGTCCAATAAACTGTATGCTACTCGAAGTATATTGTTAATTTTGTAAAGTCCAGGGTAGCACTTACAACAAAAACTTAAATCATTATCTTGTTAAACTTTGGATCATTATTGTCAAATTTAGATTTATTTGTTCCAATTGATAGTGATTTAGTGTTCAGTTTGTTGTTTAAAAGTTTGCGTCGATAACCCCTTTTGGAAAATGCTGATAATAAATTATCAATATATTGCTCTAAGTGATATTTTGTCACTGCATAAATTTTGGCCTCTTTTAGCTAAACTCTTTGGAACGACTTTTTTGACATGGGATGGATGACAACTGTCATAATGTAGATATTGAAATGTGTTGGTGTTTTTATATTGATCTTAGTTTTCAACTTATGATTTTCAATAAAAATATCTATATCCAGGAAACTCACAATTGAATCAGATACCTCCCACACACAAATTTTAAGATGCAGAAAGTGTTCAGTGATTGTAAACAATGTTGTAATTGTTCGTTACTATATGTCCATATCATGAAGATATCGTCGATGTAACGTTTCTAAAATATGGATTTGTATGTTTGTGTTTCTGTTTTGTTTATTCTATCCGATGCGCTATTGAAAAACCCGAGACTCGTGTCGACAGAGCAAAACAATACGAAAAATTTGTAAATGACGAGATATTTTCAGGTTTCGAGTATCCAATGTCCTTAAAAGATATACAATCATTTGAAAAATGAAGTTACAATTCCGAGTATAAGTATCCGAAAATGTCAATAAATATCTACAGTTATGATGAGAAATTTAACATTGTTCCGTTGCAAATTTCAGAAATGTATGACGCCGAGTTTAGAAGTTGATTTATTGTATGTAAAACAAGAAGATAAATCTCATTATGTTTTGATAACCGATCTAAATAGATTAGTGAGTTTCACAGTTATCTAAACATAAAGAAAGGACATTTTTGTGTCGAAGATGTTTAAGCCATTACTAATAAATCTGGAGATTTAGCAGAGCATTTGGAAATTTGTAAAAATCACGAAGTTTGTAAGCCAATTATGCCGTTTCCAGGTCAAACGACAACATTTACTAATTATCAAAAGAAGTTTAACCATCCATACGTTATTTATATGGATTTTGAAAGCATATTAGAGAAAATTCCGACATGCAAAAACAATCCGCAAAAGTCGACTACAACCAAGATTCAGAAGCATATTCCTTATGGTTTTACTCTATATTTAGTGTCGAATGTGACCAATCGCGTGTACAAACCTATATTTTATAGAGCAAAAAATGAAGACGATTTGCCTAATGTTCCTGCAAAATTGTTTGAAGAACTTAATAAATTATCGAAATACATAGCTAAAATGTATAATTCTAAGAATAAAAAACCTATGAAATTGACCGAAGAAGAAGAATGAGCATACCAAAATTCTAGTGTTTGTCATATTTGTGAATGTGAGGGTTTTGATAATCAAACAAGAAAAAAAGTACGAGATCATTGTCATTTAACAGGTAAATTTAGAGGTTCAGCTCATTTATCTTGTAACTTGAATCTAAAATTTCCTCAAAATATTCCAGTTTTCTGTCACAATATGTCAAATTACGATACTCATTTGTACATAAAAGAATTGGCTAAACAATATGGAAATGTTGATTTGATCGCAAACACAGATGAAAAATATATAAATTATTCAGTAAATTCAGGATATGGGTATGAGTTTGAAGGTGATAAGCCAAGAAAATTCATCAAGTTTTCGTTCGTAGACACGTTCAGATTCATGGCCTCGTCTATAGAAAAGTTTGCTAAAAACCTCAAAAAAGATGATTTCAAGCATACAAATTATTTTATACAGGATGGAAAAATATTGAATGAAATTTTAACAAGACTGCCAAATGATGAAGACGAGATTTTTAAAATTCTATCTGGAAAAGGCATATTTCCTTACGAATTTATCGATAGTATTGAAAAACTTGATTACACAGAAGACCTGAAAATTCAAGATTTCTATTCACTTTTGACAGATGAGAGCATATCTGAGAAAGATTATCATCACTACTTGAGCGTTTGGAACAAATTAAAAGATAAAAATCTTGGCAATTACTCTGATTTGTACAATATCCAAGATGTTTTATTGCTTGCTGATATATTTGAACATTTCAGAAACATTTGTCTACATTGTTACAAACTTGATCCATTATCTAACAGCTCCAAGTCTCGCATGGGACGCTATGTTAAAATTAACGAAAATAGAAATTACAATTGATTAGTGATTATAATATGTATTTGATGATTGAAAAAGGTATTCGTGGAGGTATTTCTCAATGTATTAAACGATATGTTAAAGCAAATAACAAATATTTGAAAGATTTCGATAAAACAAAGCCCGAAAACTATTTACTTTATGTCGATGCAAACAACCTTTATGGTTATGGTCTTATGCAAAATTTACCATATGGTGATATCAAGTGGATGAATCCTAAAACATATACAACAGCAGAATGGCAAGAAACAATTTTAGAACTCACTGGCGACGAAGATTATGGCTATATTCTCGAAGTTGATCTAGGATATCCAACAAATTTACATGAACATCACAAGGATTTACCTCTTGCTCCCGAACATTATAAAAACAAACTTTGCACAACTTTACTGGATAAAAATGAATACGTTGTTCATTCAAGAAATTTGAAATTCTATCTGGAACAAGGTATGGTTTTGAAAGATGTGAATAGAGTTATTGCATTCGATCAGAAGCCTTTTATGAAAAAGTACATTGATTTTAAACACAAAAATGAGAACAAAAGCTACAAGTGACTTCGAAAAGGACTTTTATAAGCTTATGAACAACTCAGTTTTTGGAAAAAGTTATGGAAAATGTGCGAAATAGATGTGATATCAAACTAGGAAATGAAAAATTGTCAATGAAACAGGCCAAGAAAACAAACTTCAAATGCTTTAATATCTTTGACGACAACTGTATAGCGAGTCACATGTATAAACAAAAGGTTAAATTTAACAAACCGATCTACATAGGATTTTCAGTTCTTGACCTATCAAAATTGCTAATGTACGAGTTTTATTACGATAAATTAAAGGAGTTTGACCCAGATTTGAATCTTTGTTACATGGATACAGACAGTTATTTTCTAGAATTGAAACGGGATCCTTTTAAAATTATTAAAGAAAATATAGAGGACTTTGATACGAGCGATTATCCAAAAGATCACGAATGTTTCACTACTAAAAATAAGAAGGTAATAGGGAAATTTAAAGATGAGTTAAATAGCGAAGTTTTAGAAGAATTTTGTGGATTGAGATCGAAAATGTACTTGTACAAATATCTAGACAAAAATCCAGTTAGGTGTAAAGGAATTAAGAGAAGCGTTGTAAATAAAACAATAAATATCGAAAACTTGAAAAGATGTTTGTTCGAAGATAAAGAGGAATTAAGAGAGATGACTGTAATAAAAGCTATAAACATGAGTTGTACAACCGTTACTATAAACAAGTTAGCACTGAACGCTAAAGATGATAAGAGAATTGTCCTAGAAAAATAAGATCGATACAGTACCGTATGGATATAAAAATGAAGCGAAATCTGATATATTAGACGAATTAAATAAACTTGGAAACTTTGATATGTAAATGGAAGATGATTTAATTCACTGTCACAAATGTAAGAAAAAAACGAAAAATATCGATGCTAAGATTGTTCAAACTCAAAACGGATTGTATAGAATTGCAGCAAAATGTTCAAAATGTAAGACAAATAAGAGTAAATTTATAAAGAATCCTTATGAAAAACAAGTAAAGAAAGAATCTAAGAATAAGGAAGAAATCGAGATTGAAGCTAGAGAAATTCATGCACCAATACGAAAAAAGTTTAAAAAGGAAAAAATTATAACTTTAGGAATTGACGATTTATGGGCAGCAGATTTAGTTTATAATGTCTAACTATTCAGATCAAAATGATGGATTTAAGTATATTATACTGAATGTTAATATACAAAATGTTTTGTTTTTATTATGATGACCCTAAATAGTCTCGAACTCATAAGATTTAAGTAGATACTGGTGGAAATTAAAACTGCACCTTTTTAGAAATATTCAGGTTTATTAAATCAATTCAAATGTCAAGCATTAACCTTGTATTCCACCAAAACTATGTTTTGAACAATAAGTTAAAATTACTACTTCCTTTGGCAAGGCACTTTTGATTTAATATGGCACACTGTCCTCTAAATACGTGTGTATAAAATATAAAAAAATAAAATAATAATCTTGAATAAATTTGAATGAAATAATTAAATAGGCTTCTTCTCAAAACTAATAAAATAATAATTATAAACTTCTTTCAAATAAAATTCTCAAACAAAACTAAACAGTTCTCAACAGGAATTTTTCACAAGTTCCTACAGGATATGGTGCAGCACCTGCAGCTCTTAATTTTTACTACAAGGCCTATAGTTTCAATAAAATTTTAGTTTAGACTTTAAATAAATTACTCCTTTACAATTTATATATAATATAGTCCTCAACTCAACAGTATTTGATCGTTAATTTCAAATTTTCAACTAAAATTTCAAATTAATTCACTTCTTAATTTTGCAAATTTCAAATTTAGAAAAATTCAATAATTCAGTCAAAGTACTTAGCTCTTTAGTCGTGAAGGTCTTGGAGTTCGGTATTAAAATAATTTATACCGACGGATCCTACGCCCGACACTACTTTTTAAACTCGCACTAAAGACTTTACTCTGTCGCTTCGCAAATCGGAATGGTAGCAGAGCGTGGTTTCTCGGCCTGCACCGACTACGCTCCTGTTCCTGCAGGCCTGTTTAAATCTCTCTCAACGCAGGTTCGCCGTCTAACCAAAGATAGAGTCCACTGTAAACTATTGTTTAGCATTCACTGCCATCAAGTCAGGTCTAGACCAGATTCCAAGCGCGTCGTGCCTGCCGCTGGATTACAATATAAATTTACTATTTTTTATTCCCTATCCATTTACAATTCTAAAATAAAATTTCATTTATTAATTTTTTATTTTTATCTAAAGTATACCATGTAATCGGTATACACACCCCCCCCCCCTTAAAGCGCTTGGTATCTGCCAAGTTTAATACTTAAGTCTAAGAAATTTATCTCACATCCTTTAGAAATTGTATTTCCACCTAGCCCTAACATGCATCATAAAAATCTACAAGAACCCTTTTTTTATAATATTTGTTTTAATTTATTTTTGATAATAGTTGTAAGAAGTGGCAGCATACTAATTGTCAAGTTATTTTAACCAAGCGTTAATTATTATACATTCTTTTTAAGAGAGTCCATACATTATTAGATTGTTTTTGAAAACTTAAACAATTAAGTTCCCCAATAGAAACCTTGACCTAAACTATGGCAAATATTAAGAGTCCAATTGCCACCTACCTTTTTACAATTCTAAGTCCTACCATCAACATAGTCCATCCAGATAATCCTTCACAATGGGTCGAACGAGGTAGACGGTGATTGTTGTTGTGGGATGTTTATTGCAGGTCCGGTCTGTTATTAGTTGGGTCGTCCTTGGAACCTTTGCCCTGCACGGCTGTGTGTCCATGGCTCGCCCATTCACTGGTTGACGCAGCTTCATATAGAATTAAAACATATCCCCAGACGGGGGTGTCAGTTCTTATTTTATTATTTTTACCTATACCGTTGTTTATCATAGAAATAACAGTCTTTTTTCTTCTGTTCCCCTCTTCCTTGGCATAAATTTTATCAAACTAACAAGTTTAAATTAATATTCCAACATACGTGTTAGTTATTTATTTACATACAAACATAAATAACACATGTTAATAACATTAATTACGGACCATGAGTTTCGGATTTGTGCATTATTCAGAAAAATAAATACTGAATTGTTTTAATACACTCCTCCTCTCCCAAACCATGCAGTTATCGCAACTGTTTACTTCACCTGTGCCCTTTTATCTAAATCATAAACTTTTTATTCCTCTTGAGGTTTCTTCAAGTTTAAAATACATTTTTACAAGATTACAATTCCAGTTAATATTTACAATTTAACAGGGCTGTAGAATTTCCTCAATTGTTCAATATATTTTAATTTAATCTTCCTTGTCACTGAAATTTCTCAAATCAAACATACATACATACAGCGTACATCTAATATAGTTTTTCTTCATTCTTACAACTAATTTAATTCGTCATAATTTTTTAATCAGTTCTTTTTTTAATTTTTTTGTAATTCAAATTATTTACTCCTCGGTAATTATATTGTTTTGTTATATTTAAATATGCATTCTTCTTTCCCCAGTGGGTTTCACATCCTGCAAGTGTATTCTACGTAACTCATTCAATTCTTTAAAATTTTGAACTACATATGAGTTGGAGCAAATAATTGAAATTATTCTGAATGGTCCTTCATATTTCAGATCTAGCTTATATCGCTGATTTGTAATTCTACAATAGACTACATCATACATTTTTTAATTGCCTGTGATTTCGGTTGTATCGGTTTCTTCTCGAATTCAGCTCATTTTGTCTTTTAAATTTTGAATAGCTTCAACCATCTTTGCATTCTTATCTTAGCTCCATTTTTCATCACAAATATCTTTAATTTGCCATTTTAGTGACAAACCATCATTTGCTTTGAAACTGAACATTAATTCAAATGCAGACGATTTTATGCTTTCATTGTGACAAGTATTTAGGGCCATTTGCACATGGTACAAATCCTTGTCCCAATTCTTTTTACAGTCATGATAATAAGCTGTCAGAATTTGATTTAAATTTCGAATTTGCCTTTCACTTTTATTTCCTTGAGGAGTATAAGGTATAATGGTCCTTCGTTTTATGCCCAAATTAAACAAATAATTTTTGAATTCCTCGCTGACAAAATATGTTCCATTATCCGTCACGAATTCTTCAGGCAAAGAAAAAATTTTGAAAATATTATTTTCTAATGCATTAATTACATTACCTGAGGTGAATTTCCTGAGTGGCATTATCCAATTATATTTGGTGAAGTCATCTACTGGTATCAGGATGTATTGCATTCGATTGGAAGATGCAGGTAATGGCCCATAAATATCCATATATAACTTCTGCATTGGACGACTGCTCAGATTGCTGTTCAAAGGTCCTTGGTCCCTCCAGTTGCTACCTTTTGCTTTCAAACACACTTCACAACATTTTACATTATTTTTCACATAATCATTTAGTTTAGGGTGATAAAACCTTTCATTTATTTTCTGTTGTGTTAATAAAATGCCGAAGTGACAGCCAGACAATGAGTTGTGATAATACTCGTATACAACCTTGAATAAGTGCTCAGGTAAATAGATCCTTTTAGAATAGTTTTTATTGTTCACATAAAATGACACCCCTTTTTCCACACTGTAAACATCACTATTGGTATAGTTCAATACACCCTCCATAATTTTTGTTATATTTACATCCTGCTTCTGATGCGTTTTTAAGTCCATAAAACTAAAATGCATCGTACTTATACTATTTATAGACACTGTTTCCTCTCTTATTACTAAGTCCTTATTATTTACAGTTTCATTGTTCATTTTTAAAGAGTTATCGTTCATCTTGTCCTTATTCACTAATTTTTCTAGTTCATGTAACACATTGTTGTCAACTTCACTATCTTGAAATAATCTAGATAAATAGTCCGCTACTGGGTTCTGATTACCTTTAACATGCGTAATTTTAAATGGTAGAGACAATATAACCTCCACCCAGCACCCTAATTTTTCCTAACTTACGAAAGTGGGACAATACCCAAGCCAATGCTGAGTTGTCGGTCACTAAGTTGAATGGTCTCATTTCTAGGAAATTACGGAATTTATTTATTGAACAGACAACGGCCAAAGCTTCCTTTTGATAGGTAGTAAGTTTTCACCTCACTTTGATTAAATTTCTTTGAATAATAGGCCACCGGTTTTAAATGTCCATTGTCCGCTTCCTGTAATAAACAGGAACCGAGGGCCTTATCACTCGCGTCGCATTGGACTGTGAACTCCTTGTTGAAGTCAGGGATGGCTAACACGGGGGGACGGGTAACCGCTCGTTTCAGTTTATCGAACGATTCCTGACATTTTTGGTCCCACATAAATTTGGTCGACTTCTTCCTCATTTCATTGAGTGGATGAGCTATTTGCGCATAATTTGGAATAAATTTAGAGAAATAACTAGTCATCCCTATGAACCTCGCAATACCTTTCCTGTCCCGGGTCTCGGAGATTCTAATAACGTCCGTGTACGGTCAGGGTCCATTCTTATAGTGTCTTTGGAAACCAAATGTCCCAGAAATTTAATTTCATTATAACAAAATTTTACTTTCTCCGGATTCACAGTAAGATTATTTTTCTTTAAACACTCTAACACTTGTTTCAAATGCATATAATGTTCCTCCAATGTCTTCGAATACACAATAATATCGTCCAAAAAGGCGAGAGTGCAAGTAAATCTCAATTCTCCTAAGATTTTATTCATATATGAGGACAATACCCCACTTCCAATTAATAATCCAAAAGGAATTCGTTTAAAGCTGTAACTTCCGAAAGGTACCGAGAACGTAGTTAACTCCTGGCTTTCCTTCGCTAAACTTATTTGATAAAAACTTTTGGTTAAGTCTATTACTGAGTAATAATTGTTTCCCTTCAAATGGTAATATAGTTCGTGCATGTCGCCTATAGGATAACTCACTCCTTCCAACTTCTTGTTTAACTCCTTGTAATTAACTACTAATCTTTCCGATTTTCCATCTTCCTTACCTACTAAAAAAGGCTGGACTCGAGTACTGACTCACACTTGGTTGAATAATGTCCTGTTCCAATAATTCGTCAATATTTTTTTTTATTTTTAATTGTTTAGGTGGATTCAATGGATATGGTCTAAGTTTTACGGGTTCATGATCTTTAACTTTTAATTTATACTCATAATCTAGAGTTTTACCAATTTTGTCGGTAAATACCGTTGGAAATTCCTTTATAATTTTATTATTTCATTGCTGGCCTCGTCGCATCCTATTTTATAAGTGTGATTGGTGTTCATACACGCTACTGTAATATTTTGCACAAATTTTATACACTTCTCTACATTAAAGTCAAATCGAAAACAATTATTTTTCAAGTCTATTAACAAACCAGAATGTTTTATAAAGTTCGCTCCTAAAATTGCCTTTTGGGCTAAGTCCTTCACTATAAGAAATTCCACTTTCCAGGTGAACCTATCTATTTTAATTTTTATATTTACACTGCAGATTACGGACATTTTTTTTATTTTCAGCACTAATACATGTCAGGTTAGATAACTGGTAACACTTTACAATCTTATTCTCTAATAATAGTTTATACAGTCTATCACTTATTATATTTACACTACTACCAGTATCTAATAATACATTTAATGATATATTCTTGCCAAAATCTATTTCTAAGCTGGGCAATGAACTGACATTTTCCGAATTTTTCTTTTGCCAAGTATGATTTAATTTAGCAGATAATTCATGTGAATTTTTGTTGGACACAATTTTAGGTAACCGGGAAAGTTCGCCCTCCCTTAACTCATTGTTCGAACTTTCCCTACTAACTAGTTTTTTTGACTCCTGTACATTACGACCTAAATTTTCGGGGTTAATAGCTGGAGTGTGGTTTACAATAGGTCTCCGCTGGTTTACAACAGGTTTCCCTGTTTAGCTCCCGGCACTTATAAGCATAATGACCAGGTCTATTACATTTATAACAAGTTATTGTTTCTTGCCTCGCCCTGATGCTATTAACCGGTACATTATACTTCCTAATCACATTCAAATTATTCCCTGTTTTCCTCACGTTGTCAGCATAACCTACATTATTCGCCCTTATACACATCTCATCCAGTTCGGAATATGTGCTCGGATTTCCCATAAACACTAGTTTATTTCTGGTTTCAGGATTAATTCCCACCTTAATTAATTCCACAACATCCCTTTCATTTATATTACAACAAAGTACTTCTACTGATTCCCTAATGTCTATAATGTAGTTGGATAAGCTTTCATTATATCTTTGGGGACGGTGCACCTTTTCAAATTTCAAAAGTTCACGCTGGTGATATGGCACGAAATAATTCAATAATATTTCAAGCATTAATTTGACCGAGACATTGTCCTGTTTTATTTCCAATAGTTTCGACAAAAGAGCTCCCTGACTATGTGAAATCGCAATCTCCATAATATCCTCTTCCGTACATCTAGTTTCCTTTTTAAGTTTCAAGATTATTTTAAAGAATTCTAATAATTCTTGAACATTTAATCCATCGCAGATTTTTAACTCCTTCAAATAACGCTCAATGGGGTTCGGTAGTTTATTATAACTTAAATGTGGCCGTCCCGAAACAAACACATCATCTCTCATATTTAGACCAGACTTATCTTTCACTTCCGGTTTACCAGCCTCTTCCAGCTCACCTTCTATTTCCGGATTGGAATCAGATAACTTGCGCACCAAGTTATCAGATGTTTCCTTGTCAATTTTTAGGTTTTTTATTTTTAACAACAATTCACTTAATATACTATTCCGGTTTTCAACATGTTTAGCTATATCCTTTTCTTCGATTTTAAACAATTTACTTAAGTTAGTTAGTCGGCGCTGCAAATGATTTATTTTTGTTTCACACCTAACTATGTCCAAGGTTAGTCCCTGTTCAATGGATTCCTCCAGTCTAGTTCCTAATAGTTGGGTTTCTAACTTAATTTTATCCCATTCCTCCTTGAAAGCGACCTTTCCACTCAGGTTCAAATAATTACTATTTACATCAAGACTTATTAACTGCCGTAACTTTTTTCCTTAAATCTATCACCTTAAGACTAGGAGACACTTCCACACCTCTTAACCTAATTTCATAGTCCAATTCCTCCTTGGTTAACAAGTCCACCTTAAGTGCCATTTTAAACACCTTATAATTTTCCAGTATCCAAGCCACTTATTAATTTACAACCACTAAGTTAAATTTTATTAAGGTTCACCAGAATATAGCAGAGTGGCGCACTTATTTGTATACTGAATGTTAATATACAAAATTTTTTGTTTTTATTATGATGACCCTAAATAGTCTCGAACTCATAAGATTTTAAGTAGATACTGGTGGAAATTAAAACTGCACCTTTTTAGAAATATTCAGGTTTATTAAATCAATTCAAATGGCAAGCATTAACCTTGTATTCCACCAAAACTATGTTTTGAACAATATGTAAAAATTACTACTTCCTTTGGCAAGGCAATTTCGATTTAATATGGCACACTGTCCTCTAAATACGTGTGTATAAAATATAAAAAATAAAATAATAATCTTGAATAAATTTGAATGAAATAATTAAATAGGCTTCTTCTCAAAACTAATAAAATAATAATTATAAAATTCTTTCAAATAAAATTCTCAAACAAAACTAAACAGTTTCTCAACAGGAATTTTTCACTTCCTACAGGATATGGTGCAGCACCTGCAGCTCTTAATTTTTACTACAATGCCTATAATTTCAATGAAATTTTAGTTTAGACTTTAAATAAATTACTCCTTTACAATTTATATATAATATAGTCCTCACTCAACAGTATTTGATCGTTAATTTCAAATTTTCAACTAAAATTTTCAAATTAATTCACTTCTTAATTTTGCAAATTTCAAATTTAGAAAAATTCAATAATTCAGTCAAAGTACTTAGCTCTTTAGTCGTCGTGAAGGTCTTGGAGTTCGGTATTAAAATAATTTATACCGACGGATCCTACGCCCGACACTACTTTTTAAACTCGCACTAAAGACTTTACTCTATCGCTTCTCAAATCGGAATGGTAGCAGAGCGTGGTTTCTCGGCCTGCACCGACTACGCTCCTGTTCCTGCAGGCCTGTTTAAATCTCTCTCAACGCAGGTTCGCCGTCTAACCAAAGATAGAGTCCACTGTAAACTATTGTTTAGCATTCACTGCCATCAAGTCAGGTCTAGACCAGATTCCAAGCGCGTCGTGCCTGCCGCTGGATTACAATATAAATTTTCTATTTTTTATTCCCTATCCATTTACAATTCTAAAATAAAATTTTATTTATTAATTTTTTATTTTTATCTAAAGTATACCATGTAATCGGTATATATATGTTAAATGTTATTGATATTTTCTCAAAATATGCTTGGTCAAGAGCTGTCAAAAGAAAAAAACGGCAAGGATGTTTCAAAAGCTTTCGAAGATATAGTAAAAGATGCCATAAGGATCAATCACAAACCTCCAAACCTACTTCATACAGATAAGGGTTTAGAGTTTAAAAATAAAGAATTTAACGAAGTTTTGAGGAAATACAACATTAAGATTTATCATACTGAAAACGAAGAGAAATCAAGTATTGTAGAGAGATATAACAGAAACTCAAAATGAAAGAATGAAAGTAATTTTTCAGATTAATAAAAACTTTAAATGGATCGATATTCTTCAAAAAATCGTAAACAATTATAACGATACAGTTCACAGCACGATCAAAATGAAGCCCAAAGACGTAGATAAGGATGCAGAAAAGGAGTTATTAGAGACCGTTTTCAAGTATATTCCACCAGAAAATTCACACGAAAACTAAATTTAAATCAATGATCATGTAAGAATTGTTAGTAAAACACAAACATTTTCGAATAAATATAAGAACAATTGGTCAAGAGAAATCTTTGTGATTTATCAAATTAATAACACAGATCCTGTAACTTATAGTATAAAAGATTTAAATAATGAAGAAATAACTGGAAGTTTTTACGAATATGAATTGAGAAAGTCAAAACTGTAATTTTTTCTATATAAATGGAGGCTCAAAAAAGGAAGTGTACAATTTGTCAAGAAAATAAATATTTTGAAGAATTTCATAAAAATAAGACTAAAAAAGGAGGAATAGAGTCTATGTGTAAAGATTGTCGTAGTAAATATAACAGAGAATTATACGATAAAATGGACAAATTAACTTTAGAAGAGAAAAAGTGTTACTTTTGTAAAGAAATTAAAAATATTTCTGAATTTAATAACTGGCATTATAGTAAAGATACAAAACATACACATTGTAAAGATTGTGCTATAAGAATTCAACGAGAAAATCGAAAGAAACCGACTCTTTGCGAGTGTGGACGAATCATTCAATGGTTACCTTATCTTCAAAAACATTTACAAACAAAATATCATAACTCGAGAATTTAGTAAAATTTATTAATTTGTACTCACCATATTTTCTAATGGAAGGTAATACTTCTTTCGTAACCCAATTTTTAAACAATTTCGATTCTGGCTTATTAGATCTCAAAATTAAAGAATATAAACCAGATTCATTAACGAAAACAGTGTTGTTTTGAAAGTTTGAAGGTAAGCTATTCAATAGCCCCCCTTGATTCATGTCTTTAAACGTTAATTTATCATCTTCGTCAACGTTTAATCTGATCGTTTGCATAGTATTTTCATATTCTAGAATTTTTGTAATATCTTTAGCCTTAAACCAGATCATATTGTTTTCGTCTACAATCGTTAAGATATTTGTGTTATTGAATTTGAGTTGATTATTGAGTAGGTCTACAAGTGACTCCATTTAGATAGAAACATTTTTAACTAGTAATTATTATTTCAGTATAAAGACCAGATTCATTAACGAAAATAGTATGTTTTTGAATATTTTCTCGGGGTCTATGGGATAGACTCCTGTAATTTATACATTCAAAAGTTGTTTTATCGTCATTATCGACATTATATTTATGATAGCTTGCCTCGTGTTTTCATATTCTAAAATTTCTGCAACATCTTTTGCTTTGAACCAAATTTCGTTATTTTCGTCAACAATCGTAAAAATTTTTGTATTATTGAATTTGAGTTGATTATTTATTAGATCTACAACTGTCTCAATTTAACTAGTAATTTTTATTTTGAGAATATATGCCCGGTTCATTAACGAAAATAGTGTTTTCTTGAAAATTTGAAGGTAGTAACGGTTCGTTACCCCCTTTGTTTGTAAATGTTTTTCTGTACTTTTCTTTAACATGGTCAATAATAGCTTTATTCGTATTTTTAAATTCTAATATTTCTGCTACATCTTTTGCTTTGAACCAAAATTCATTATTATCATCCACAATTGTAAAGATATGTTTGTTTTCAAATCTAAGTTGATTATTGAGTATGTCTACAACTGACTCCATTTAAATAGAAAAGAAATTTAACTAGTAATTTATATTTCGAGAATAAAGGTCAGATTCATTGATAAAAAACAGTGTCAGGATGAAGATTGTTAAGGGGCCATTCGAATAGCCCCTTGTTTTTTAAGTAAAAATATTGAATTTTGTCATCATCAACTCATTTTTATTCCTTTTTCAATCTTAAATATATTGTTGTTTTACTCTCATTATTTAATAAATTTCCCTCAGAGTCTTGTATAGTTAGAACGATTTTTTGAATTCTTTTAATATTTTTTCTAATTGGAATATAATCGATTTCATTCGGTTTTTTCACTGATTTTTGATCCATAAGCAACATTTGGAAAAAAAGTGTACAAAATTTCAGATTCTTTGTGTAAATGTTCGGTATGATTTTCAAAACTAGGTTCAACGAGATTACAATGTACTTCAATTACATCAAACGGTCTAAATTTTGGTGTTTTATTTCCTAAATATACCTGATTTGGCTCAATAGTTTCTTGAACAAACCCTAATAAATCTAATATAATTGCTGAAAGAATAATTCTTACTGGTGATTTTATTTGAATTTTGTTAGAGAGAAAATTTGTATACATTTCAAATTTGTTTTCGTCAAAGTTTAAAGAATTATCTGATTGTTTGAATGTTTTCAGATAATTTTTAAAGGAATTTTTTATTTTATCGAAGGTATAATATCCTTTGTTTAAACCATAATATTTTGTTATGTTCTTCTCACTAAATCCTATACAATAAGGAGAACTTTCACTAATATTTATTACAAAATTGTCAGAATAATAACCGCTTAAACCGATAAAATAATTTGATTCTTCCTCTAAATGAATAGGATGTTCCAAGTTTAAAACTAATTTAGAGCTTTCTGAAGTCAACTTTAACAGCTTCATTTTCGCTATTTAAATGGAGAAATTTTTAAAGCAAAAAGATCAGATAAAACTTCAAACGTTTGAAGAAAATAAGAAAGATCAACCAATCAGATTGTTAATTGTTGGTTCAAGTGGATGTGGAAAAACAACTTTATTATTGAAGTTGATCTACAATAGGTTGATTCCTTATTCCAATTTGTATGTTTTTAGTAAATCTTTAGAACAAGACGCATACAAAAATTACAACAAAGATTCAAAAATATTGAGAAGAACTTAAGCAAAGAAATATCACATTTTTACAACGCTTCTGAGGACATAGTTCCGTTAAGCGAATGTAAACCCAATTCGTTAATCGTTTTTGATTATTGTATTTTGGAAAATCAGGACGTTATTTATGGAATATTTCGTAATGTCTCGTCACAAAAACATATCTTGTATCTATCTTTCCCAATGCTTTTCAAAGGTTGATAAACAAGTTATTAGAAATAATTTGAATATGTTGTGTGTTTTTAAGCAAGACGATCACTATTCGAGAAAGATTTACAACAATTATGTGGGATCTGATATGAGTTTTACCCACTTTAATGAATTATGTGATAAAATTTGGAAAGAAGACTATGGATTTTTAACTATTAATCTAACTTTGAAGCCTAAAAATGGTAAATATTTGAATAAATTTTCTAATATAAATGCTGCTCAGTGGTCTGACAAATCTACTCGATAAAATATTTGTTACAATTATTTTTACATTATCTTTACTTTTTATTTACATTATGAAAACAACTGAAAAACGGTAAATCTGTTCACGTTTTTACGTTTTCACGTTCCACGTTCACGTTTTTACGTTCCACGTTCACGTTTTACGTTCCACGTTCACGTTTTACGTTCCACGTTCACGTTTTTTTACGTTCCACGGTTTTACGTTCCACGTTCACGTTTTACGTTCCACGTTCACGTTTTTACGTTCCATGGTCACGTTTTACGTTCCACGTTTCAAAATTTTTCTTAATAAATGGCGAACGTAACTTCTGAAGAGGCGAAAAAACTTGATCAAATCGAAAAAAGATTAATTAAATAATTTAAAGAACAGATTCGAATTGATGAAAAAGAACAAGAATTTATTCAAAAAAATCAATCAACCTGTAACTTCTGCAATAAAAAAACGTTGAGGGCAAAAGTGATAATCAAAATTTGATGAATTTGGTTCTAGTTGTACGACAATTTGCCGATATTTTAATTCCAGAATCTGAAGTGGAAGAGTTTGAATTGCCAAAATTACCATCTTCAACACCATTTAGACCTCGAATCATTGAAGACTCTACTATAGTTGAACCAATAAGTCCTGGAACAACGAATATAATAATTGGTGAAATTGGTAAAAAATTTCTTTCTAGAGCAAAGGATGATAAATTTGGTTTGTATTGGGACAGAAAAAAGAGAAGTTTTATGATTGGAAATTTACCCGTTAATTTTGAACATAATGATATAATTATTGAAGATAAACATATAAAGGAACTCAGGGTTTATGGAGATGAATAACAGACAATGATGCTCCAAGAGACGATTTATATTCAGAAGAAGATTTGAAAAAGTATACTGAAATTTTATGGAAATCTGATTCAATTTACAAAAATAATGATCCATCAACTAGAAAACCTAAGTCCAGTAGAGGTAAAAAATATATGAACTTAATTAAACCAATTTGGGAAAAAAGAATCGAAGGATCAGGTGTGAGAAAATACAGTGATAATAAGATTGAATACAGATATATCGACGATTTGACAAAACTCGATGGAATTATTAATTATATTTATGCTCAAGAGAAGGCTGGAAATAACAATTTTTTGAATGAAAAGAAAGCAATTAAAGAATTTATTTCGGACAAACTTGACGAAATGATTGAAAAACCTGATGGAATTAAATATTTAAAACGAATTTTGCCGGCAATAAGTTCATCTATGATTGAGGGTAGTGGACTTTTGAATGATTTTATCAACAATTTACCTTTTGAATTACACGTACCAACTTATCAGTATCTGGGGCCTGGCACAAAACTCGAAAAAAGACTAAAAAGAGGAGATCCTGGTATAAATAATTAGATCAAGCTGCTATGGAACACGATATTTTTTATGCAAAACATAGAGACACAAATTCCAGACATATAGCAGATAAAGTTTTGCAAGATAAGGCAATGGATAGATTTTTATCAAAAGATGCTAGTTTAGGTGAAAGACTTGTTGTTCAACAGCTGGAGCAATGTTTTTGAAGAGAAAACTATGAATGGGAATCGAAGAGAACTTGAAATTTTAACTATATAAATGGAGGTGAACGTAAACTTCAGCAAAAATCAGAAAGAAAAAATAAAATCCGCTTTTAAGAAAAAAATACCCGTTAGTACTCAATTTAAAATAGATCAACTAAAAAATGGCGAAGAAAAGATATTTTTAACAAATATACAATACAAAAAACTCGAAAAACATAAGAAAAACAATAAAGGAACCAGAATAGAATTTTCTTATAATCAGTTGAAAAACTTAAAAATGGTGGACTTTTGAAAGATTTATTAGATTTTGGAGAAAATATTCCAGTTGTTAAAAATGTGATTCCTTATGTTCGTAAAGCTGCTCCAATCGTTAAAAAAGATGTGATTCCTATTGTTCGAATCATTTTAAATTGGTTAGATAAAGAGTTGGAAGATGTTACAGGATCTGGATTAGATGAAAAAACTTTGAATTACGTGAAATCAAACATTTAAAAAATTTTTAGATCAAACCATTAACATTCGGGGAATTGGAAGAAATCTGAAAAAATATTAAACATTTTAGAGGAATCTTCATGAGAGATACATTACCTGAAAAAGTTAAGAAATTTGAGTGTGGAATTGTGAATTTAGACTCGATTATGGGAAGTGGAACGCATTGGATTTGTTATTATAAAAATGATAAGAATGCATGCTATTTTGAATCGTATGGAAGAATTGAGGACAAACCACCTATAGAATTGATTAAATATTTGAAAAAATCAAACCTTTATTATAACGATTCTCAGATTCAAGATTATAAAGATCCCCCAAATTTGTGGTCATTTATGTGTTTTTGTTTTGAATGTGTTGAGTGATGGTAAAGATTTTAAAGAAGTTGTCAACAAATTATTACTTAATAAATATGGATTCACAAAATATTTTGACGTATTTGGAACACAAATTATTCAAAATGTAGATAATAGTTTCAATTTTGATAGTTTGAGAAATGAGTTTGATAACAAGTTAGAAAATTTATTACAAACCCTTCCAGATTCAGATATGTTTGTTGTCGAGATTGAAGATTTTAAAGCAGAATATGATAACAAACTTGCAAATTTCATGAGTTCAAGTGAAGTTGCTGATAAAATAAAAACATTGAAAAAAGAATTTGAAGATGGTGCAAAAAAAAATATTTACCAATTTAATGTCTCATATCGAAAAAGCTGATAAAAATTACTGAAGCGATCAAAGTTGAAAAGAATTATGTTAGTTTGGCTAATAAAAAAAGAATTGTCGGTGTTCGACCTGGTATTGACAAACATGATGTTGTTGTTAAAGAACAAATTTTAAAACCTCTAAAATTATCAGAAAACATCGATATTGTTGATTTAAATGATCCGAATGTTAAAAATGCCTTAGATTTTAAAGGAAAAAGAATTAGCAGTGTTAGTAAAGGAATTAATCCATTTGATGTTGTTGTAATGATTCAATTAGAAGATCCTATTAAAATGTTTAATGAACTAAAAAAAAATTATGAGAATCATAAACAGCATGTTAAAGATTTTACAACAGAAGTCTATGAAAAACTTGATAAAAGAAGTAACAGATCAGTAGACGATGTTGGTGAAATTAATGAAAAACTTACTAAATTTAAAGAGTCTTTTGATAAGTTTAGTTTAGATGCTACGAAAACTTTTGAGAATATTGGTCATAAATTTGTTGAATACAATGATTCTTATGCTGACAAATTTCAAAAAATAGAAGAAAAACTTAATAATATGGAGAAAGATCTTACTGAAATAGGTATTCGCGTAGGTTTTTATGCATGATAAAATTTCCTTATATAAATGGCGCTCATATACTGTGTGAGATGTAAAGAAAAAACTGCAACAAATGATATAAAATACTATGCAAACATCAATGGAGTTAAGAGAATATCTGGAAAATGTGCTGAATGTAACGCTAAAAAGAGCCAATTTATAAAAACTTGAAATTTTTTCTTAATAAATAGAGATGGCGGGACATTACAGTGCTTTCGATCTTTTTATAATGCAACACGAAAGAGATTTGAAAAAAGAACATTGGGATGATATTTCTCAAAAATATGAATTATCCGAAGATATGATGAGATTATACGTAAACAAATTGAATTGGTATAACATTGCTAAATATCAAACTTTATCATCAGAGTTCATTTAAGAAAATATACATTATCAATTAAAAGATCATATGTCTGTTCTTTGTCTCTATCAACGCTTGAGTATAAAGTTTTTGGATGAAAATAAAGATACTGTTGATTGGAATAATATTATAGATAGTGGTTACTATCCTGTGCAGATTTTATTTAAATATGTGGCCGAAATTGCAAAATTTAAGGAAGAGAATCCCGAATATGACGAAGTTGATCATTAATAAATGACTAAGATCTTTTCTTATCGACTTATACATGATTAAAATTTTCGTCAAAAAATCTTGAAATTTTCTCTTATTAAATGGTGGACTACAAAAAGTATTCAGGCGATATTGAAAGGGCGCAGTTTAAAAATTTCTATCCAATTAATAAACAACATTTGAATGAACCGAATAAAAGAACTGAGATTAATATTGATTTTGGAGATAACTTTTGCTCGTCTAACTTCCAGTTTTATATTTCTGGAACTTTAACAAAACAAGATGGTCAAGCATATCTTGGAACTGATAAAGTTAGATTAATCGATAATTTTATACCGTTTTTATTTTCTAAGATTGAAGTAAGAAAACACAATAAATTGATAGAAGAAGTCGAAAACTGTGGCAAATTAAGCACAATTAAAGGAACTATTTGTTATTCCAAAAGTGATGTATTTTCAAACAGTTTTGAATCAACTTTTAAATTTGGACAATTTGAAGCGGTCGGTGATTTAGCACATTTCGGCTTAGGATTCTTTGAAAATGTTACTATTCCGATCTATAAAGGTGGATTTTACATTAGTTTAATAAGAGCTGAAGACGATGATGTGATTCTGAAGACTGCAACTGGAAATGTTATGCCTGTTGATGGCAAAATTACAATTAACGAGTTTTTTCATTAGAGTTTCCGATGATTGATTACAAAACCACGAGCAAAATTTAGTTGATTGATGAAATTACAAAAAGTCAAAAAATTATGTTTAATTTTCTAGATTGGCATTGTATTGAACAAAAAGGTATTTCCGGAAAAACTTATTCGTTCGATATCACAAATATTTATAGAAATATCTTCAATCCCAAGTTCGTTATCATTGGTTTTCAAACAGATAGACAGAATAATCAAGAAAAAAATTCTTCAAAGTTTGATAGTTTGAATGTAAAAAATATGAGAGTAAAATTGAACGGTTCTTATTATCCGGATGAATTACAAAATTTAAACATTTCCGGTGGTCTTTTCAGAATCATTTATCAGATGTATCAAGATTTTAAGAAAGTTTACTACAAAAATATGGAAATGTATTACAATCCTAAAGAATTTTTAGCGAATAGACCTATTTATGTCATTGATACAACAAAGAGTTTGACAAATATTTTCTAGTTCAAAGAACGATATAATTATCAATATGGATTTTCAAACTGCTGTTGCAAATTCTATTTGTTATGTTGTTGTTGTCTCTGAGAAATTTTTATCATATGACGTGATTAAGAACGATATTAGAGAAATCCAGTAAAATTTTGGATTTCTTGATTTTTTATAAAACAGTTTAAGAAAGTAGAAGCAAACAGCTATAGATTCGGTAATTTTTCATTCATGAGTTACTGTTTGATTTTACAGATTCGTTTATTGTCCTTTAAACAGGAATTTCTATTGATTTACTGTCTGTCCCAAAAGTGGTCTAGAAACCCCATATTCATATCTACTTATATATATCTACTTATATATAAACATCTAGTACAGCTCTTACAACTTTGTCTAGTTGAATGAGATAATACAGTTAGAACGCAGGATTACCTACGCATGTCTATATAAAGCTTCCAAATGACACAATAAATCTGAGTTTGCTGGTTGACCTGGAAAAAATAGATTGCCAAACACGCTATTTTTAGTAGAATCAAAACGATACCGTATTGAAAGGTATACAAACTAATAAACTGGAATTTTTTCCTTCAAACTTTTCTGAGCTTTTTATACTACTGACATTTAGGTAATATTTTAATTACTGTCAGGCAATTCAATGATAGAGAAAATCGTTAGTGTGGATATCTACATATAATTATAAATATATTTACTTGTCCGGGGGTCAGTTTTAGTGTGTAAAGTAGTGTGTAATAAAAAATATAATTTCAGAAAAAAATTAAATATTTCATATTTTTACCCTATTGATACTTTTCTATGTCGACTACCACCACAACTCTCAAAACTCATGATTCTAAGATAAGCTTTACCAAAATTTTCAAGAACAAGGTTGAGTACTTGAAACTATATCAATTGGCTTTAGAATACCAGTTAAAACAATAAACAAGTGAAGAAATACTTTTCAAATTAAATATATCTTAAGAGAGAAATTTTAAAACAGGTTCTGACAATGAGCAATGGTGGCGCCAGTTTAACAGGTAAATAGGTTAATTATTACATTCGTAAACTCGCAAAGTTTATCTTTTCCCTTTGTGTCTGTATCTACGATACTATACACACATTTGTTCAGTCTAAAAAGCAAAATTTAAGTAGGTCTCAGGAAATACACTTAAATGTTGACTGTGAAAAATGCAAAACAATCGCGTTTATAACTTCATTGTAGAGTATTAAGTGTTTTTAATTTAATGGGAATACGTCATACGTAGTGGCCGGAGTCCATACAGTAATTACATATACAGTAAAATAAGTAGGTTATAGTACTTTAGATGTCCTACAGGTAATACTCGTAAGTGAAATTCATGAGTTGCTACAATGTAATTTCAAGTCTTAATTGTTTAACACCAATATTCAGACATAATCTAAAAGCATGTATGCAAGACAACATCTACGTGAGTTATATTCAATGAAAAATGTGATTTTTTACTTATCCATTTGAAGAATATTATAGTCAAAGCAATTGAGGTTCAGCCGTGGTATTTGAGTGATAGGTCGGAAGAAGACTGAACGTGAACTCTTCTAACTTTGTCCGTGTGAACTTGAAGCAAAACCACTCACAATGTCACTTAACGAAAAAATGTTTCAAAAATATTAAGTTTTAAAATATTGTTTTCATGGTAACAAGGAGTAATTATTGTTTGTTAAGAAATATAATTATCGTAAGGAGGGAACTGTTACCAAAAAAAATAAATAAAATAACAATTTCTTTTTATTTCTTCTTCTTTTTCTTTGGAATGTACTGATTTCATTGCAGTAATTTGTTTTTTTCCTATTATTACTATAAGTTGGTAAAAGAAATATTATTGAATCCCTTGCATGTAATTTTTTCGACACTAACTGAACATCAGTCATGTTCCACTAACTAACACTTTCATATATTGCACCTCGAATCATTGTTTAATTTTTAAATAACGTCGTTCTTGTCTTTTTTAAATCTAGCTTAAAACGTATACTTTTTATTTAAAAATTGTTAATCACAATCATACAAATTATATACAACTTACTAACATTATTTCCAATAGCTACTACATTTATGTTACTTTTCTCTGATGCTATGGGAAACTTGTTGTCGAAACTAAAATTTGTTGACTGTTAAAATAAGTTTTCATATAGTTACAGGTTGAGATAGAACAGACCTTATGGACTATGGTAGACTTCACAAATAACTAATTCTTTTTTAAGATAAAGAAGGCGTTTTGATGTCATAACAGTTTCTACTGGCTTGAATTCTATGTAGTTATAATAAATATAACAAACCTTCAATTACTAATATATTAATGTTATATGTGTTAATTATCTATAATTGTTTAAATTTAACATGATGAAATACTTGATAGAGGTTTTTTATTCCTACGATATACATCGCCTTGCGATATACATACATGTCAGAAAATATGGATTAATAATATTAATATTTTAAAATCAGGTTTTAAACAGATAAAAACATTAATTACAAACAAGCGATCATGTTAGAAATCTGATGTCATTTAATAATCAAATATTACAAGTGTGGGAGTGTCCGCACGAATATAAGATCCTGGGACTTAGAGCAAACAATGCTCCTGACTGTCGCTATTCACCCGTACTGTAAATTTGTATCTATAATTTTTATTAATATTAAACCCCTTTGATATGCTCATATACTTTAAATATATTCGTACATACATGGTGACAGAATAGGTTACATTGAGTGTCTCACTTAAATTAGTGACATTGTGGATAGTACTCTGGATTTTTTTTTTAAGACCAGTATTCACGTTTAATGGCGTATTGTCAAACAATTCAGTTAACATGTATGATTTATGGGGACATGTTTCAAGGGTTTATTGTACTTTCATTGTCATACTTGTAGTATGTGCCGTGGTGGTGTGTGGATTCGCCATAAAGTTAACATAACACAACAGAGAAACAAACAAAAAAGTCAATAAATACACAGCACAAATACAAAACTAAACACGATCGAGAGCAATAGTCCAATTAGGCTGTGGAATAACATGGGGAGCTGGATGACTATAGGAAACTATCCAGAGTTCCAATTTTAAAACTTAAATGTATACCTACCTACTTAGATTTTCAGATATACTGTAAACTCCACATCCACAAGTATAATTAATAGTTACAAAAAAGTTACTAATAATTGGTATTGCATAAGACTTAATTTTATTAATGGTTATTCAGATTTCAATACGTAAGATATTTCAATAAATAAAAACCATTATTTTTCACAGTATCTTATTAAATTCTGAGAGAAAAGAAAATATAACAATTATCTTTTTCTTGGTATAAAACAATATGATGAATCCATAACTAAATTTGACGTTCTTAATTGACCAAATATACAACTGTATTATAGGGGAAACCGATATAACGGAGTATTAAAGGATCCGACAGAACATCAATCTGAAGTTATCTTAAGTTGTTCAGCCTTAAAACAAGATCAAACTAAATACAAATTGTCAAGATTCTATGATCCTTCTATCATCATGTATCACTTAGACGGACAGACTTATCTGACACTAAAATACTTGACCAAGTTGTTTCTCTTTTCAATCCTCCTTTTTATTGGAATTTATTAGACAGAAGGACGGGTGGATGGACTACAATACGGTTCCTGTCAGTTCCTTAACAATGTACGTGCTAGAACGATAATTATATACTGCTGTTTAGTATCTGTGTACGTGCAAAATCTCACATGTCCAAAAATGTCTATAATTATACTAAGCAGTTACATCATTAGAGCTAGAAAATAATGTTTAAATGACACTCTACTGAAGTCACATAGGTGGAGATAAGATATCTGAGGAGTAATTATGCTAGACGAGTCTGTTGTGATGTACCACATTATTTATCATATTTATTAGCAAATAGACATTAGAAAAGTGTTTCTAGGGCTGCACTATATTAGGTTCGCAAGAATAAACACCATCAAACATACAATGGTCATGACATGTATAAAAGATTTTGTAGTGGTGGAGGGATAGCGATGATATAAAAGTGCGTAACTAAATTTACATGTCTCCTAACTATTTAACATCAACTCACGTACTTATCAGTGAATTTTTGCTCTCAGATTATAAATCAATCTTCATCTTGATTTGGCATTTCCGTAACTTCACCTATAGAAACATATTTTACAAGATAAGAAAAATGGCAATCTTTCATAACATTGTTTTTGTTCTACAGGGACGCCCCCTGACTTTTTATCTTAAACAGCCTATGGAAATCCATAGAGACTTTGGAGGTTTTGTTACAGCTGGACTTCATATTCTGGATTTATCTTGCAGTTAATATGGTTTACATCTTAGCAAAACCGTGTCCCAGAATATGCCGATAACGTCTGGAAGAAGCTTGCCCTACATATTATTTTAATTGTACTTATTAATGTATTCATTCGTCACAAATTCAATATGGTGGATTCGGAAACTTCAAATGGCTAAATTAGTCTATCCAGACCATTGGAAGGGTGTCAAATAAGACATTTTATCCAACAATTGACATAGTCATCACTAAATGTAGATTGGCCCCAGTGTTTTAAGAAATATGGAATTTACGTTGGTTTGAGAGCCAACACACTGATAAATTATAATAACACGTTTTAAGTACATTTTGGAATGCAGTTTTTTTAGAAATGGGACAAGGTACTTCAGAGGAAAAGCGTTAACGCAGAGTATCTCGTAATGGGTAATGCTTATTTTAATTTCCTAAAGATTTAATTGATTTAAACATTTAGATTAGAATCAAAAATGTACAATACAATATATTCAATTTTCGTAATAAAATAACCTTTTTGGCACCAAAGGTATACAGAGATAATTTAAGATAATGTATTATATCCATATCACTGACAACCGTTTTAAATTGTTTTTTTATGTGTGTGTGTGTGTGTGTGTGTGTGTGTGTGTGTGTGTGTGTGTGTGTGTGTGTGTGTGTGTGTGTGTGTGTGTGTGTGTACTTCTTTTGTCCGTGTGTATGTGACTGAACTCCTCCTAAACGACTGGACCGATTTTGATTTGTGTGTGTTGAAGGGGATTCGATAATGGTTTAGATTAACAATTTAGTCCTATTTAAATAGTATATTTAGTTAAATTTTTATTTATAAATTGTTATCGATGTTGGAGTGTTTTAAATTGGATCCGGCAGACTGTGCGTAATATAAATTGAACTGATACATAACAGCTGTTAACACTTTCAGCTGAAATTCATCAAAGAGACAGAAACATGGGTTTACATTTACTTTTTTGGTAAATATTAAATTATTTTAAATGCTTAATTAGTAGTATAATGCAGATTACAAGTACGAAGTTATTTACTTTTAAATTTAGATTGCGCCAATGATCAATAATCCATCTAATACAATATAAATTTGATTTAAAAGCTGTTAGAACAACTACCTTATTGTATAAAGCTGTGAATCTTTGCACGTAATGTAATCTAATCTGGTTAGTTCCTTTAACATTGTGCATGGCCTTTTTACTGTAGTTATTGAAAAGCAAATGGAGATAACATACTCTTTCCCTAATACTTGAAGCATATACCCCTAATACATAATTAGTGATCGGTAAAAATATAAAATTCACTTAGTCATCAAAATTTAACCTAAGTTAGATTCCAAAACCAACATATGAGACAGTTGTTTTGGTCAGTGCACCAGGATACATATATTGTAGAACCGTAAATAGATTAGACTGGAAGTGACTTTAAACGACCAGAACAGACCCATATTGATCGCAGCAATTTTTTAGTTGTACGATACACTATCGTCATTGTGACAAATAGGCTCTTATTGTTACTGAAGCCATCGAAGAACTTCAATAAATTATCATGGCATGTAGGAGGGAATACTAATTTTATAAAAGCTGTTTCACTTTACGACTTCAGGATCCCAAACCTCTGTTCTTTAAACTTAAATCTAAAATGGATTAGGAGTTTGGAATAGCTTTGAGTGACTATCATTACCTCTAGACTGTTCATTATGTCATAGAGAAAGAACACATAGATATATTGTCCAGTTTTTTCAACAGAAAATTGCGTGCGAAGCCACAGGTAACAGATAGTTTTGTATAGATTTTTACAGAAGAATAAAAATATAAACCTATTACAGAAAGTTGTGTTTAACAAATAGATAATGCAGGGCCAGTCGTATGACGGAATATCATAAAATAAATAGTTTTATTAATTAGGACATGCTTGTTTTAGTTTTTGCAGAACGACTAGAATTTGCCCAACACAGACAATAGTTATTGGCAAAATGGTAGTAGCCAAGCTAAGCGATATGCCAGCCTGTCCAAGCTGGGACTATTGACATATCCACCTTCTTTGGCTATCATTTCTAAGATAATTTATATCTAGTAAAATATTATGTTCCTAACACAGTAAAACATAACGAACAAATGTGTAATCGTTAAGCTAAGCAACAATAGAATTACATCCTTGCTGCAGAATCTTGATTTTGTTATAAAAAACTTTCTTTTTTACTGGTTGACATGAGTAATTCTCGTTTTTAATTTGTAAAATATATAAAAAATCTCAAGGTAAATAATAATAATAATAATAATAATAATATTCTTTATTGCGTGAAACAATTAAAATATTGCATGGCATGCGTCAACATAACTATATAAAGTAAATAAGTACACCAGATAAATGATGTTGGTCAAGGTAAATACATACGAGAATTATATTACATTGCATGTATCAGAACCGGGGATTTCGTGGTTATTGTTAATTTCAAAAATTTTCATCCCAGCGGCCCATCATGAACTCATTAGTTGAGTAAAATGCCTTTGACATAAGAACATGTTTTAGTCGAGTTTTGAATTGTTTTGTTTCATTGAGTTGTTTGATGCCCTCAGGGAGCCTATTGATTAGTCTGACTCCAACTTGAGATGGTAAGTGTTCGAAAGCTGCCGTTCTGTGCTGTTCGACTCGAAAGTTATTCCTGCCTCTAGTCCCATATTGGTGGACATCCCTGCCCCGTACCAACTCGCATTTAAGTCGGCAGTACAAGGCCACCTCGAGAATATAGAGACAGGGAAGGGTCAGCAATCCAAGCTCCCTAAAGGCATATTTGCACGACTCTCTGGGGTTTAATTTTGAAAGAATTCTTACGGCTTTCTTTTGAGATCTGAAAACTCTTTCAAATCTGTACTTGGAACAGCTTCCCCACAATCTCAAGCCATATGTCAAATGTGGATGTATCAGACCGAAATAGGAGGGCCATTTTTAATACATCCACCGAACAAAATTTTGCAAGATTGCGCAGGACATAAATTCCCGAAGCAATCTTAGAGCAAACGTTTTCAATGTGATCGTCCCATGTCAGCCCCCGATCAAGGTACATTCCAAGGAACTTAATGGAGTCTGTTTCTTCCAGAAGGAGATCGTCCACCATCACCGCGGGTCGGAGCTCTTGTCCTTGTTGCCGAAGGCAAAAATGTATGACGTTTGATTAGGAACGTTTGTTTTCAGATTGATTCTGGAGAAATATTCGATGCATGAATTCAATTCAATGAATGACTCCATTTCAAGTTCGTTTATTGATTTTGATCTGATGCAGAGAGTCGTATCGTCAGCATATTGAATTAATTTTCCATTCTGGATTGTAGAATTCAATCTGTTGACGTAAATTGGAAAAAGGGCTGGTCCTAATATTGATCCCTGTGGGACACCGTAGGGCATTTTGACTTTGTCTGACAAGACACTCGCAATCTGCACGCACTGCTCTCTATCTTTTAAATAAGACGAGATCCAATCGTGCGGCAGTCCCCGAATACCACTTGACCACAACTGGTGCAACAGTGTTGCATGATGCACACAGTCAAAAGCTTTAGAGAGGTCGAGAAATATGCTTAGCACGTGCTCTCGCCTCTCTAGGCCCTCGACAACATTGTAAATTAGATTCGTTACAGCGTCGATTGTCGACTTGTTTTTCCTGAACCCAAATTGTTCGGGACATAGAATCTCGTAACGATCAAGAAATTTGTCAAATTGATTGAGAAAAGCTTTTTAGAAAATTTTGCTGAAAACTGGGAGTATAGAAATTGGACGATAGTTGCTTGGAATGCAAGCATCGTCCTTTTTGAAAATTGGTATAACTTTAGCAATCTTCAATGCCGACGGGAATACGCCTTGAGCAAATGAAAGATTGATCAGTCGGGTGATTGGAGTCAAGAGGTATTTGAAGCACCCCCTGAGCAACCACACAGACATGCCATTGGTGTCACTGGATTTTTTCGGTCTCAAATCCCGCACGATACGGGCCACCTCCACCTCACTCACAGGAATAAGAACCATAGACGAGATCGGTCTCGTCAATGGATCATCGCGAGGGCTATCCGAAAATGAGTCGTCTGGTTCAGCCACAGTTGAAAAAAATGTGTTAAATTCGCTTGCCACTTCAAACGGATCATCAATTATTTTATTTGTTGTTTTAAGTGTCGGAGTTGAAAATTTGGAAAAGTTTTGTTGTTTTGTCCTGTTTTTTATAATGTTCCAAGCGCTTTTTGAAAAATTGTCTGATTGTCTCAGTTTGGTTTCGACATCTCGTGCCTTGGCCATCCTTATTTCTTTTCGATAATTTTGCTTGAAATTTCGAAAAAAAGTTTTGAATTGTTCGTTTTCGGTCCCTACATATATCGAATGATAAAACTTAAGCCTTTCTCTTGATTTGAGAATATCCTGAGTAATCCAGGTATCTCTTCTCCTTTGAAAACGTTCTTTGAAATTTTTGAATGGACAAGTGACATTTAAATAGAAATTACTCGCTTTAAAAATGCATTGAAGGCTTCCTCCACTTGATCGAAAGAATCCAGGAATGACCACGACTCCTTCCTGAGACAATTGTTGAAAAGATCAACGTTTGCAGACTTTACATCTCGTTTTATTTTCACGGAGGGAGGTTTAAATTTTGGTTTGGAGTGGGTAATTATGGCTTCCTGGGCGAAGTGATCCGAGATGGCCGCGTTCAGAACAGAGACCGAAACGTCTGGGATGTTTGTGATGACGTTGTCGATGGCCGTACTCGACGCGGCAGAGAGCAGACTCGTGTTGGTGAGTTCACGGACCATGTTAAACCGAAAGAAGATAAGATATCGCGAAGCCGCTGGGCCAGGGGGTTAGCGTGGTCCAGAACGTCGATGTTGAAGTCACCAATGATGATGAACTTCAATAATTTTGAATGAAAAAAATTTAGAAGTGTTTCAAAGTTTTCAAAAAATGTGGTGCTGCACCCATTTGGAGATCTATATAAGCCAATTACTGTGATTTTTCCAATGGATTTTTGATCAAATTTTACCCCAGCCACTTCAAAGTTTAGATCACTACTATAATCCACTTTTAATGGCTGGTAATTTAGTCGGTATTTGACAAAGATTGCCGCGCCACCCCCTTTGTAGTTAGTTCGGTTATAAACGCTAGCCAATTCGTAATTATTGATTCTGAACATTGCAACAGTATCAGCCGTGAAGCCATGCTCGGAAACAACAAATATGTCAGGATGCAGCTCTTCTGCCATGAGCATCAGCTCGTTGACTTTATTTGTGGCAGACTGTGCATTCTGGTGCACAACAGAAAATGCTTGAATTGAATTTTGAATTTTTTGAATTTGATTTGGGTTTTCTTGAGACTGTTTGGTTGGGTAATTCCCCGATTCTGATATTTTTATGTCAGATTCACACAACTGAAAGGCGGAAAGTTTTTTTGCTGATTCATGGCATTAATAAAGGTTGAATCAGGCTTTCTTATCGATGATCCGCTTTTTAGTGCCTCTGCGAATGAGTCATAGGGAAGCACGTGGGGATAAGCAGCGACTGGAAGTTCCAAGGTAGTCGGCATTGGGGTAGTTGAAGACCTCTGTGGCCGTGTCGGTAGTGGCTCGGCAGCGGTGACAGGAATCCGGGACGAAGTTCGAGGATTGGAGCGATTCAACCTCCGCAGACAATCAATCAGCAGGTCCGCCAGAAGATGCTTGCTGCTCTGCTTCAAGTGCATCCCATGAGACGTGAAAGCACTTCTGCTTATTTGGTTGAAATCCAACACCACCGCCCCACGGTATCTTGCGCATAGTTCCTCAATATATGCGTTTAATAGTGCGACCTCTTGATTAATTTGATGACACGGTGGTAAGTCGTGTCTGTGAGGCAGGGTGGAGACAACAACGCCGGAGGTCAGTAGCCTAGTCACAATGCGCTGTTCAAGGTGTCGGTAGACATTGCATTGCTGACCGGAGGCGACATCATTGGTCCCGGCGACGATAACACAGCAGCTACCAGGTGGAGGCACATCGGACGTTGCCTCCAGCAGCTTAACTCCAGGTTTACACAAGCCATCCACCTTCGTTCTCCGGGCCACCTTCCGCCGCATAAGGCCAACCAAACCACGGACGTGGCTGTCCCCTTCAATAAAAATTGAAGAAAGAGGCAGATTGGTTTTATGGTTGTTCTTATTTTTCTTTTTCTCGTTTCTTCCGGTCTTCTTTGGGGGATCTGTGCATTGCAGGGGATTTCGATGGAGGTGATGCATGCCGTAGGCTTGAAAGTACTTGATATTTATTATTAGTTTTAGTCGGAAATATGTCTTGAAGTAAATTTCTTATATATCTATTATAATTTTAAATAATAAATAACCAATATACACAGGTATTGGGACTGCCTGTACTTAAATTAGTTGCCGTACATCACCACTGTTACTAGATCAAACATCAATTATGCAATGAAATTTATATACGCACCCAGGTTAGTATTACATGGTACTAGGGCCAGTCCTTGTGAAGTCATCCTTCTACCGTGTAATTAATTCTCTTCTCCAATATTAGGTTGGAGGATTGGGATATCTCGATATACTTTACATGTGCTGCAATCTATTGCAGACAATATCTACACAACATGAGAATAACGCAGATCAGTCAATTCTCACTGAGACGTATTGAACTTTTATCGTATAAATAATATATAACTTCGTTTTGCATTTTCAGATTATATTTTTATTAATTATCATTACCACACATAATCTTTAAAATTTGCACGATAATTCCTTTCTACATAAACAACATTAAGCTATATATTTGTGCCTATTCAAAGGTGGAATTTAGTTGAGCGCCATTGGAGCATTTAGTAGCATGAACATTTCCTTTATGTTTTCTGAGGTAATGTTAAGTTTACTTTTCTGCATGATCTGTCTATACGACCGCATGACGATAGTAAAATGAGATGTATGCTTAAAATTTAGCATGCAAACTTAGCGACGTCTATTACAACAACACGTGGTGTAGCGTACTCGTACCTTGTATGTATAAACATAGAATAAAAAGAAATGGATATGGTCCATGGAAAAACACGTGAATAGTGAAGCATGTAAAGTTAGGAATGTTTTAGGAGAATTCACAACCATGCTGGACTAACTTATCTCGTACTTGTCTACATAGATTTCTACTTCTACTGATGGAATATACACAAATTAAGTAAATTATGTTTGAATTGATATGTGTAATGAATGTTTAAACATTTTAGAATTGAAAGGACAGGACAAATGTTCGTCATTTTTCCATGAAGAAACAGTAAAACCCGTCGGCAAGGTATTCTGAAAATAATAAAAAACTAACAAATTTTGACGGTAACATGGATTTATAAAATACCAACATATCGTGACCTGATAAAAACTGCAATATATTATAATTTTAAGAGACACAGAGCAAGCTCATTAATGTTTACGTTGAAGAGAAATATTCCTTTGGATTTTAGAGCATTTAAGAAAATCGTGTTAATAATTTCCAAGTATTTCTGGATATACAGCTTTTCGTCAATACTTTACTTATTTTATGACAGCTGTGCCACAGAGATTTAATAGAAACATTTTACACCAGCTGGCTTTAATTAATGTGATTTATGTTTACATTTATTTTCTTCTTATTAATAACGGGTTTCTAATGTATTAATTTATTATTCCAATTAAAACAAGTAACAATGTATAAATATTTTGCAGTAAACTATTTCGGAGACAAAGCATACAGGCGTCTTCTGTATGAAAACCTATTTATAAATTTTCGACATGTTGTAGTCGCTAGATATAACGTCGACTTATGTGCATTGCTTTCTCCTAATGAGAGGTTACGACAGTTAGTGTAAGTTAACATACTCGTCAACTTAAATCTGGAATTCTGACTAAATCTTCAAATCCGAGTCTCTGCAAGAAGAACCTGAAGGTCCGCTTGGTAAGTCCTCCAAATGGTAAATCAAAATATTTAATTTGCTTCCTCGATTGTAGCCCTTGTTGTGTATGTACATTTTATGTTTATTATAATGAAATTAGCATCAGTTACAGAAAATATCATTAGTATACAAAATAATAAAACAGCTTAATTGTTGGTTTTTATAAAATATTTATTAACTCGATATTTTTATCGGACACAAAGCACACTGACACTTATAACATTTAGAATTTCACATGTTCTCAAAGTGGTTTCACTAGCAAGCTGATAACATGCGTAATCGTAAATAAAATTTAAAACTTTAGTCTTTAATCTATAGTGATAACTATGTATGTAGAATAATTGTTAAAAGGGTAATAATTTACTTTTTACGTTATACGAGGTAAGGTTTCAGGATAGAAGCGGCACTGCTTTTATTATTTTAGATTCGTTTAGAATAATTTTCTTGTAGTTGTGTTAAAAATTTAATCTTTTCTGCGTTAGAATAGGGTATATGTGTAATTTACTTTAACAAGAGTAAGGCCTCACCATCAAAATCTACTACAAAATTACCCTATAGTTTGAAAGACTGATTCATAGATTCCATGCACGGCTAATAGAAGTGATGAATAAAACGCGTTAATGTTATTGTAGTCAAGTCAGACAATCATCAACATTTTTTTAGAACACGTGATTGAATATGTACAAACAGATAGGACAAAGCGCACTACAAGGAAGTAAATGACATAGATCTCATAATAACCAACTCTATCATCACAGTTTACTATAGGAAAAAAAAACGAATTGCAAGTAATGTGCTTTGTAGTTTTGTGTTATACTGATAACTATTGCATCCATTGTAAGTTAGTCAGGAATTTAAAATTAATTGATGTCACAGAGAAACAGTTGATTTCCCCCTGCAAACCAACTGTAGGAGAAATTTTAGCTTGGCTTAATAAAACTAGAATTAATTAATCAATTGTTTATATTAGTGTTAATAAATGTTTCTAAAAAGATTTTAAAGAGACAATATGATCTTTAAAAACTGTAAAACTGTTTAGAATAAATTGAAATATGTTGGTTATAAGTAAACATTTATAATAATTAAATAAATTTGTATGCTTTTTAAGCTAAATTTTCAAAAACATTTATACATTCGCCAAAAAAAATAAAAAATTTTTAGTATCGGGTTTACCGTAGATGGATGGTCATGGATGTCATGGATGGTCATCGTCATGGATGGATGGTCAAGGTTGATCGTAGGTGTATATAGTTTATTAAACATTTTCAGTAGTATGGAAGGAATTAATAAAACAAAATAATTAAATTTGGAGTAAGGTAAGCATTCAGGAGAAAGAAAAGCAAGGTTTGGACGACACTGGTATGCAGAAACTCTAATTTTGTTACATTCACTCCTGCAGGCATAATAGGTCGCACTCTCTCCAGCTCTGTGTTACTCATCATGTACCACGTAACTCTATTATTTCGTGTAACTATAATTATAATTTATAAAATCAGCCGATATGTGAGACTGAAACTATGTAAGAATTCATCGTGTGCCAAATAACTCTACATGATTACAAAATGATGATATTGCCAGAAATGAGAAACAAGAAAATCATGGATCAAGCCTCGTCTCAAATATTATAAATCAGTTGAAGTTATATTGTGGTGCTGCTCCCGTGCTGGTCTTAAGAAGAGGTTCAACCAATTCTCTCAGCGGAGAAGCTTTTAAAGTTCGAAACGAGGCTTCTGTAATTCAATTTAGCGATGTGATGTTTATGTAAGCCCCTTAAGAAGCGAGATGCAGCGTGGTGTAAAATATTGCGATGGAATTCAGGTTTCCGTGCAAACATCTTTAGTTCTTCTATTTAAAGCTATCCAGAGTCCTGAATCTTAGGAAAATGCTATAAAAAAATCTAGCTGAATTTTGTATGCACACATCATTGAAGGTTTATTTATAATGCAGTACAATTATCAAATAACTTGCGCATTCATAGCTAATGCAAGAGTTAATTGTTTATTTAAATAGTAATTAAAAAAATAGCTTCTGTTTCTCATGACTTCTGAAAAAGTATGTTTGTAACGTATTTTTTAAATATGTATTTAAGGTCCAAAATTTACTTTAGTCAAAAACGTAAGCTTTGTAGCACATCAAATAAAATGATGTTTTCAAAAAGGTAAGGTAAAAAAGTTTAAATCACTAAACCGATTACAAATTAAACTCTTTATAATAACGATTAAGGTAAAATAATTATATAAAATTAGTAATGAACTGCAATATATAAACAGTGTCAAGAACTTGTTGATTTAAATAGGTAGCAATATTTATGTAGTATAAGTGCCTGAATAATTATAAGTCGATATTGTTTCTATAGCAGTTGCCTATCAGAAAATGGACAGACGACCCAAATGAGTTCTCGAAAAACGACACTTGTTGTAATCACGTGGCCTAATTCTTCGTTCCCCCAAACAAATTCCAAACGCAGGTCACGTGGTTGCATCTCAACTCAAATAACATTAAACGATTATTAGCCCATCAAAAGACAAAATTATTCGTACATAACATACATAGCGCTTATTCTTGCATATATTTTATACTACATAAAAAATGTAACTGTGTCGGCAAGAAAATAATGACGTTAAATTATGGTGAGAAAAATTGATTAGATTTCGTTATAAAAATCTTTTTTCCATGAATCACTGCCTTATTCAATGATCTTCAGTTATCTTGAATGTTCCGCCCAATTTAGTGGAAATTATCCTAATAATATAATCGTAAACATAAATTGAAATGGTTGATAGTTTGGCTTAATTTATAGGACTTTATTAGAATTATAAACATTTCATATTTTATTAAATAGGAATAAAAAATCAGATTTATTTTGTTATATTTTATGCTTTCAAGTCTATTCCTAGGAGACAATAAATTTAATAGTGTGGTAGGGAATAGGACCTCCAGACATAGACCTCCATACATAGAAATTATAAATATTTTTAACATGATGAGTAATTTGAATTATATTAATATTATGAAATGTTCTCATATAAACAAACATTACACTAATAAAAATTAATGTGCCATTCTGAAACAACAATTGCAGCCAAATTGATTATAGTATTATTAAATAGAACAATACAGTACCTAGTGTATGTGTCATGTGTGTATTTGTGTGAGTTGGGCAGCCTCCTGCCGCATTGACGACATCACCCTGTAACAATCAGGAAAGACAGTATATAATAACGTATAATTTTAAACCACAAAGTTCCCAAAACCCATATAATTACAGATATATACATTAATTAAATAAATATTTATAAAATTATGTATATTCATGGAACAAATATGTAAACTTAAGTTTAATATAAGCAGAGAAATTTAGTATACCTTAATATGTTGTGTTGTGGAGAATAATTGTTTCAGTTATGTGTAGTTCTACATGCACGCACACATTCACACTTTTACATTCAATCATCATTCATACTTTGTGTGTTTTGAAACACACGTGGAGATCTTTATGTGATTGTGTCAAGGAGGGGACGTCAAGCCAACGCAGGACCGAAGCCTGAAAACAATCAGAACAAAACTCTCGAATCATAAATATAATACTAATCAGTAGGCTGCTTTATTTATAATACCTTATAAAAGAGTGTTATTAAAGTCTTAGGATTTGACTAAAACTGTAGTTTCAGAATGGCATTATATTTTATCCTGAAATGTCCCAAATACTTACTTTACCGTGTCATCTTGCGTGGAGGATAAGCAATATAGCTTCCTGAAACATGATTTTAAATTAATAATAAAAACATAATAAGTAGTATGAGTATAATATTAAAAGAAAGAATTCGTAACACACAAAAATTTTATTTGCTACACCTGTGATTCTTTTAGAAATAAAGTACAGTGTTGACAGCAAATAAATAAAGTGTCCCTTTTGCACAACATCATTCAATCTGTTAACGTATATCTTGAATGGTAAAGACCTAAGGGTTAAATGTAATTTTAATTTATATTATACGAAAGTTTGTGAACTAGACAGTTTTATCTAGTAAATATGCTTTACCTTTGAGGTAAAAGCAGGCCAAATACGTGATTGGTCACCGATAACCTAATTTTTCCAACTTGAGCAAAAATTTTAATTGCTCCACATAGTCTAATGCCTTAGCAATTTCTAGATAAATAACTGTATTTTGTTGGTTTTGTTAATACTACCTAATCATAATACTACAGAAATTCAAAAATATATATGTGTACCATTCAATACTAAATTAAACAAAGCTGTTCGAAAAACCTTTCAAAATTCAAAATTCTCCATCAGTCACCAAACAAGAAATAATACATTTAAACTTATTGAAAACAAAGTCAACCAAAATGATGACAAACAGGAATTATACAAACAATCTGGAGTATACAAATTAACTGTAGTGACTGTGAAAGCTATTATATTGGGCAAAACTGGAAGAAATTGTAATAAAAGGTTTAAAGAACACATACAAGCTTTAAAAACAAATAACATGTCTACAATAAAATCAAATTTTGCTGAACACCTATTGGAGACTGACCTTAACTACACAAATATTGAAAAGAACATGGAAATTTTAGATATCGAAAGGAAAGGAGAGAAATTAAACACAAAAGAAGAATTACACATTTATCTAAATTATAATAAAGATCCTCATAACATTTTAAATAGTAATCTGAAAAATAAGACAAATCCAATTTTAAAAAAAATTAGAATATTAAATACAGATTACTAATAAGAAAATTACAACTGTGTGATTTAAATTTAAGATATGTTTAAAAGGTCCACATGTGTATATCTCATTGTTTATTATTTATTTATTTATTTAGAGGTTAATATACACTGAAGATGGTTAAAAACCGAAACACGTGTATGTAATAAAAAGTTTTAATTTAAAGGGTTTTAGTTAATTTCATTACATTAATATATATATATATATATATATATATATATATATATATATATATATATATATATATACGACCTCGGATGTCTGATAAGGAAGTAATGTATTAAAAATAAAATATATCTTTGTGGAAAATCCTTGTTTATAATATTTAACAGGTGTAACGTGTCTATAGTAAGCTTATCTACTACAAACTAATTACAACTATTTTTGTTTTAGTATAAGAGAGATCAATGGAATTCAATAATTAACCTCAGTATAAATTAACAGTGATTTTTTAATTAAAATTTGAAATCAATAATACAGCAATGCCAAGCTATCTTTCTTTACTTTTAATTTATTCTCAATTAAATCTTATTTATAACTCATCAAAACTTTACAAGTCCAGTCTTAAAATTAACAATCAGTCAGTCATTCAACAATTGTATCCTTCTAGTTCTCAGTGCTAATGTTTTCCACAGAAACTAAAAATTAAAATCTTCATTAAACTTCAAAATAAAATAATCTTCTTCAAATATAAAATGATATAAATAATAAAAGAATACTTCTTCTCAAAATAAAAATTAAACAAATTAAGGTAATATTAAAATATAATATATGAACCAAGACAATGTCCAACCAGTTAAAGTCAAAAATTTATCAATTTTAAACTACTTATTTTCTGTAAGTTTCCAATTTACAAATCATTGAATTATCCAGAATTGTTCGCTTGCCTTTGAATGTTAAATTTAGCAACTAGTTAAATATATATAGAATCTCAGAAGATTAAATAAATTTTCTTTTTCAGTAGATTATTCCTGATTAAACCAAATTGAACAGGAAAATATCATCAAGTAAATTTTATATTTCAATATTAAATCCTAAATTTCACAGTACGTCGCACTTCTCCAGAAGACTTCACCAAGTAACTGAAATGGCTATTATATATTACTTAATTGAAACACTACTTGAAAAGAAATTTAAATCTTACAACTCAACAAACTCAACCTTCTTCCCGAAAAATCAAAACGGCAAGAGTAGGCTAAACCTTAATACGTCTAAACTCTCTGAGCACACAGCAAAGAATCCCCTGAAAACGTGGTTGAAGCCACCGGAAGGATCTAGAAGTCCCTCCCACCATCTAATCAAGCTAACATTGGCCAATCAAAATTGAGCAACACAATGTCTGTGTTGAATGGTACCTATCCAACCCAGACATGTAACCTGTACTCAATACCCTCATACAAAAGGAAGCTTCTAGCATTCCTTGAACCCGACTTGACAAGAAATTCAGCACTGCTGGAAGGCTCACAATCTTACAATTCAACTATTATATAAGTTTACAATTCTCTTAATTAAAAATAAAAATATTCCTACAAATAATTCAATAATATAGGAAGCATCCTATAACTGGTAAAATGTTTTTATAACTCAATCTGTATAAAAACGTATGCGTTACTTTTAAAGACTCAATTGTGCTTAAAATTCTACAGTCAAACAATTGAATGTCAGGCAGTTACATGTACCGTATGGGTGGGTGGATTCCCATAGGTTGTATATCTCAACACAGAAACTATTATAATAAAATGTCTTTTGTAATTGATACATAACGAACTTAGGAATGTGTCAGGGTCATTGTTCCAACAAATCATCCAGATGCTGGTTGTAGAAAATATTTTTACTTTTGTTTTAAAAGATCAATGTATAACAATTTAATTATGAATTTTTGGATTTTGAAATTATAGAACAATTACAAGCATAACTAATTGGATCATTATTTTTATCCTAAAATGGGTTTATTGACATTATTAATTATATATGGTTTAAAATATTTAGATTTTTCAGCTGGAATAGTAAATTGCTGTAAGCGACGACAAAGTAGAGCAATGTTTTAAGTTTACCACAGTTTTAATGGAATGAAAACAAAATTGCCTCTAGTACATCTGGATCCTCTTGTAATAAAATAATTAGTCGGCGTGGGGAGATCGTTACTCAGGTCAAATATCTCTCAACTGTTTAGAATCATTCTATTTTTATTAACCTCTTGGAATCTTTAATTTTATTTAATATTCTTAGTAACATCCTCCGTTAATAATTTCCTTCCTGTTCTCACTGATACTGTGTTACCACAGTTAACAACGGCCTGGAGGTCTTTATGGAAGAAATAAACTGAGGCAATTCATTGGTGACGTCATAGGAGACGGAACGAGATCCAACTCTTAATTGAATATTTTTTTTGAGTTGCAGCAGTAGAAAACGAAATTTTGTGTGCTGACAACACAAGAGATTTGAAAACCGGTAAATGTTCCAAATCCTGTCAGTACGCCATCAATGTTTCGGGAAAAAGCCGGGGATCACTATTAATGGCTAGCGATATCGCACTCATGTAATTCCTCAGTTTCTTTATCAAGGATAGATTGAAGAACGGCCTTTTCTTAGGGACACTGGAGCAAGTATACATTTATCCCAAATCTCTGCTACAGAGGAGAAGGTTGAGGAAAAGCTGTGAGCGTTTGGGAGCGAATAACACATGCATTCCTCCTACTGTTTAGTGACGTTAAAAATATAGTTCCGACTCAAACTACCCTTTATGTGGAGCTTAATGATAGCTGAAGTAGCTAAAACCCATTGTTTATTTCTAAACTCCTGTCCCACTATGATCGACTAGTGGATGTCCGATGACACTCTTTGGTTGATAGAGCAACCTCGCTTCTCACAAGTGGCATGAGATACTGTTAAAGCTCTTAGGATTTGTATATTTAGATTAAATCCAAATACGAAAGCACTAAAAATAATGCTTGTAAATATAAACAACTAGTACAGCTCTTACAACATTGTCTAGTTGAATCAGATAGTACAGTAACGGAGGGTGACCTACACGTGGTCATATAAAGCTTATAAATGACACAATCAATCTGAGTTTACTGATTAACCTGGAAGAAATCGATGTCAACCACCCTACTTGTAGTAGATTTAAAAAGACACAGCATTGAATTTATTAGACAATATCAAACTGGAATCTTTTCTTAAAAATGTTCCGGGATCTTTATAGTTAATATTGGACATTTAAGTAACATTTCCTCCTTGTCAAACGCTTAAAAGGGAGAGAAAATCGTAAGTTAAAAAGTCTAAATATAATTTAAAATATATTACTTGTCTTGGGGTGAGTTTTAGTGTGTAAAGATTGTAAAATATAATGTAAAATATTACAAAATTTATTGTTTAATATTTTTAACACTATTTATGCTTTTCTATGTTGATCAAAACCAAAACCCGCAAAATTAATTTTTATCTTGGATAAACTTTCCAAAAAATTTCAAGAAACAGGTTTAGTACTTGAACTATAACAATTGGCTCAGGAATACTGAACGTATATCACTTAAAACAATAAAAAAGAAATACTTTTCAAAGTAAATATTATAAGGAATAGATTTTAGGACAGGTTCTGGCAACGAACAATATTGGCTCCAAATTAACAAATCAATAAATTTATGATTACAATTGTAACCTAGCAACGTTTATTTTCTTTCCTTTTGTAATATAATAAATTAATTTTTAAATTAAATTAATTAGTGCAGTAACACTAATAAACATTTACGTAAAATGATTAAGTAAAACTGGAGGATCTCTTTACAATAAGCTTGATAATCAAAAAAATGTTAACGGGCTAATATATTAATATTTGATTATATTCATTATGTGGCTTTATATATTTTTGCATTATTTTGCATTAATACTTTATTCTTGGAAAACTCTAAACCATGTAAGGGATGCATAAAGATTTTGACTCTATGTATTCTTAGTTGAATAAATACACAAATAAATATAAAATGTGAAGTGACACAACGGAGTATCAAGGGACTCGACAGAGTGTAACTAATAGTCCATTTTAGGACTTTCGTTTGAATTTGTAACCCTCTCACCAATAAACTTGTTCAAACTAGATATTATGTACCAACCATAACGTCTGGTTTGTATACACAGAAAGACCTTTCTGTCAAGGCTTTTAGCAGACGGTTTGTTCTTTGACCTTGTACTCATTCCTGATCTTTCTTCACCTAAGAGGGCCCTGTGTAAGAAGTTTAAAATCTCTAGACCTTTACATCGAGAGTTTCGCAGACGTGCGGATTGGTTGTTGTTCAGTTCGGCAATTTTCAAAGAATACAATTCACATTGTTTATTAAAATAGCGCAATATTTAATATCGATGGGAATAATACATCTCAAGGAAATTTTTTCCCTAAGGTGTTACATAATTCTTAGAAACTAGTGAGAATAGAAATTTCATTTCCATCCATCTCAAGCTGACCCCCTTATTGGCACTGTTTCTAATTATTTCTTTTAACAATATTTTTAATAAATGGACCATCGCTTCGGCGTCATCATGACCACATTTGTAAGAAACCATTACAGATCAAAATGGCCTTCCTGTATCAAGCTTCCTGTATATAAGTTTACAATTCTCTTAATTAAAAATAAAAATATTCCTACAAATAATTCAATAATATAGGAAGCATCCTATATCCTCCTTACCTTCAATGCTAGAAGCAAGGCTTCTAGTAATAATGAGGACAAACTACTAACATCAATTAGCAAGAGGCTTTAGTAATAATGAGGACAAACTACTAACATCAATTAGCAAGAGGCTTTAGACCTCACCTACCTTTTACCAGAAATAAAAAACAATTTTTTTTTATACAACATTCACCTTACAAAGTTCAACCTTGAATATCCCTTAAACCAAGCAGATCAAAGAATAATTTCTTCCTACAATATGTTTACTTACAATTACTTACAATATGTTTACCTAATTACCTACAATCAAAACAAGTTTAATTCAATTTAAGTTCAGAATATTTAAATTAGTACATCATCAATTAAGGTTACAGTTTAAAACATTAAGTTACTTCTTTAAACATTCTTCAATTGAAAACCATAATTTATTCTGTTAATTTAATTACACTACATCAAAACAATCAATATTTTAGAATCACTATAATCTTGATACCTAACAGACTCAGCTATATATAAATCAAATATTTACATTTAATGTTTGGTTAAGTCCAAAACTGATAAACATATGTTTACAAACAAAGTTTAAAATGTAAACAAACAAGAATGATTAATGAATGTTAAATATCTATACTATTTTTCTTAACATCAATTAGACTACTAAAAAAATTATTTATTGTTACAAATCTTTGAATTTTAAAACCTTAATTCTCCAAGTTTGTTTTGTACCTTAAAGGTACATAAAGTATAATAACCTATTTAAAATGTATTATCATTAAGTCAAAAGTTTTAAAGATCCTTAAAACTAATTATTTAATTATAACAAGTTTACTTTAACAATCAATAAACATTAATCAGTACATAAACAATTGATTAATTTTGAAATTAATTTAAGCAAATACAATGATCCAATATACAAATGATGCAAACACAATGATGTTTTATATTTATTATCATTAAATCAAAATTTTAAAAGATCTTTGAAAGTAATTATTTAATTATTACAACTTTAGTTTAATAATCAATAAAATATTAGTCAGTGCATAAACAATTGATTAATTTTGAAATAATTTTAAGCAAATACAAAGATTCATGTTTTTACATAATTCATTAATTTAAATGTAAAGTAAGTATTCTAAAACTAACTATTTCGATGAATTTAGAAATGGAAAGTCTGTAGATAACGGTCCTGGTTATTGATCGAGAGCAGTTAACAATCTTATCTCGGTCCTTTGTTTGTGAGGCCCCACTGATAATCCACAGTCGCTTCCGAAGTAGTACTGCGGTGCCTCGGCCAGCTCGGACATCTCCTTCACCTGGTCCACACTCAACAACTTCGTTCCCTGGTATTGAATTTGTCTCGTTCTCAGCAATGGTTCCATATGAAACATTTATTTACAACCCTTTAAAAGTAAATCTGTAAAGATTAAATGATCAAATGTCCCTTTTTATTCACTCAGTACAATTCTTTCTATACCCCCAAAACGTTTAAGTTATTTCATAAATACATTTATTTCGTCAGTCAACAACTTCATCAATCCACAGCACAAATCTTTACCATAAGGAGCTTTCTACAAGACCATCTCTTTCTCATCTTTAACTGTGCTGTGCGGTGCTGTTAAAATAATGTTCTTTCTTTAAAAATTTTGGTAATCATTGTGGTGCAAATTAATACAAGTTAAATTCTTTTTATTTTAATTTTACTCAGTGCTAGTTACTTGTTTAGTTATTATGGATAACCAATCCAGGTAACAATTATATATAAGCTGTATCCTTTTTCACTAATTATTTTAATCTTAGTTTAGTGCTTATATTGAGGTAATATCATGTTGTTCTTTCTCACTTTCACTGTGTAAACATTTACTCAGGGTTGTTGGAACATTTCATGTTATAGACCTATACTAAATGTTAATATACAAAATTTTTTGTTTTTATTATGATGACCTTAAATATTCTCGAACTCATAAGATTTAAGTAGATACTGGTGGAAATTAAAACTGCACCTTTTTAGAAATATTCAGGTTTATTAAATCAATCCAAATTTCAATTATTAACCTTATATTCCACCAATGAAATGTTTTGCACAATAGTTTAAAATTACTACTTCCTTAGGCAAGGCACTTTCGATTTAACATGGACTCACTGTCCTCCAAATACGTGTGTATAAAATATAAAATAAAATAATAATCTTGAACAAATTTGTATGAAATAAAATAAATAGGCTTCTTCTCAAAACTAATAAAATAAAAATTATAAACTTCTTTAAAATAAAATTCTCAAACAAATCTAAACAGTTCTCAACAGGAATTTTTCACAAGTTCCTACAGGATATGGTGCAGCACCTGCAGCTCTTAATTTTAACTAGAATCCCTACAATTTCAATTAAATTTTTACGTTTGACTTTAAATAAATAACTCCTTTACAATTTAGATATATATTAGTCCACACTCAACAGAATTTGATCGTTAATTTCAAATTTCAATTCCAATTTCAAATTAATTCACTTCTTAAATTTTCAAACTTCAAATTTAGAAAAATTTAATAATTCAGTCAAAAGTACTTAGCTCTTTGGTCGTGAAGGTCTTGGAGTTCGGTATTAAAATAATCTATACCGACGGATCCTACGCCCGACACTACTTTTAAACTCGCACTAAAGACTTTACTCTATCGCTTCTCAACTCGGAATGGAAGCAGAGCGTGTTTTCTCGGCCTGCACCGACTACGCTCCTGTTCCTGCAGGCCTGTTTGAATCTCTCTCAACGCAGGTTCGCCGCCTAACAAAAGATTGAGTCCACTGTAGACTATTGTTTGGCAATCACTGCCATCAAGTCAGGTCTAGACCAGATTCCAAGCGCGTCGTGCCTGCCGCTGGATTACAATATAAATTTACTATTTTTTATTCCCTATCCATTTACAATTCTAAAATAAAATTTTATTTATTAATTTTTTTTATTTTTATCTAAAGTATACCATGTAATTGGTATACACACCCCCCCTTAAAGCGCTTGGTATCTGCCAAGTTTAATACTTAAGTCTAAAAATTTTATCTCACATCCTTTAGAAATTGTATTTCCACCTAGCCTTAACCTGCATCATAAAAATCTACAAGAACCCTTTTTTTTATTTATACTATTTTGTTTTAATTTATTTTTGATAATAGTTGTAAGAAGTGGCAGCATACAAGTTGTCAAGTTATTTTAACCAAGCGTTAATTATTATAAATTCTTTTGACAGTATTTAGGGCCATTTGCACATGGTACAAATCCTTGTCCCAATTCTTTTTACAGTCATGATAATAAGCTGTCAGAATTTGATTTAAATTTCGAATTTGCCTTTCACTTTTATTTCCTTGAGGAGTATAAGGTATAATGGTCCTTTGTTTTATGCCCAAATTAAACAAATAATTTTTGAACTCCTCGCTGACAAAATATCTTCCATTATCCGTCACGAATTCTTCAGGCAAAGAAAAATTTTTGAAAATATTATTTTCTAATGCATTTAATTACATTACCTGAGGTGCATTTCCTGAGTGGCATTATCCAATTATATTTGGTGAAGTCATCTACAGCTATCAGGATGTATTGCATTCGATTGGAAGACGCAGGTAATGGCCCATAAATATCCATATATAACTTCTGCATTGGACGACTGCTCAGATTGCTGTTCAAAGGTCCTTGGTCCCTCCAGTTGCTACTTTTTGCTTTCAAACACACTTCACAACATTTTACATTATTTTTCACATAATCATTTAGTTTTAGGGTGATAAAACCTTTCATTTATTTTCTGTTGTGTTTTTAAAATGCCGAAGTGACAGCCAGACAATGAGTTGTGATAATACTCGTATACGACCTTGAATAAGTGCTCAGGTAAATAGATCCTTTTAGAAGTGTTTTTTATTGTTCACATAAAATAACACCCTTTTTCCACACTGTAAACATCACTATTGGTATAGTTCAATACACCCTCCATAATTTTAGTTATATTTACATCCTGCTTCTGATGCGTTTTTAAGTCCATAAAGCTAAAAGGCATCGTACTTATACTATTTATAGACACTGTTTCCTCTCTTATTACTAAGTCCTTATTATTTACAGTTTCATTGTTCATTTTTATAGAGTTATCATTCATCTTGTCCTTATTCACTAATTTTTCTAGTTCATGTAAACACATTGTGGTCAACTTCACTATCTTGACATAATCTAGATAAATAGTCCGCTACTGGGTTCTGATTACCTTTAACATGCGTAATTTTAAATGGTAGAGACAATATAACCTCCACCCAGCGCCCTAATTTTCCTAACTTACGAAAGTGGGACAATACCCAAGCCAATGCTGAGTTGTCGGTCACTAAGTTGAATGGTCTCATTTTTAGGAAATTACGGAATTTATTTATTGAACAGACAACTGCCAAAGCTTCCTTTTGATAGGTAGTAAGTTTCACCTCACTTTCGTTAAATTTTCTCGAATAATAGGCCACCGGTTTTAAATGTCCATTGTCCGCTTCCTGTAATAAACAGGAACCGAGGGCCTTATCACTCGCGTCGCATTGGACTGTGAACTCCTTGTTGAAGTCAGGGATGGCTAACACGGGGGGACGGGTAACCGCTCGTTTCAGTTTATCGAACGATTCCTGACATTTTTGGTCCCACACAAATTTGGACGACTTCTTCCTCATTTTCATTGAGTGGATGAGCTATTTCCGCATAATTTGGAATAAATTTAGAGAAATAACTAGTCATCCCTATGAACCTCGCAATACCTTTCTTGTCCCGGGGCCTCGGAGATTCTAATAACGTCCGTGTACGGTCAGGGTCCATTCTTATAGTGTCTTTGGAAACCAAATGTCCCAGAAATTTAATTTCATTATAACAAAATTTTACTTTTCTCCGGATTCACAGTAAGATTATTTTTCTTTAAACACTCTAACACTTGTTTCAAATGCGTATAATGTTCCTCCAATGTCTTCGAATACACAATAATATCGTCCAAAAAGGCGAGAGTGCAAGTAAATCTCAATTCTCCTAAGATTTTATTCATATATGACGACAATACCCCACTTCCAATTAATAATCCAAAAGGAATTCGTTTAAAGCTGTAACTTCCGAAAGGTACCGAGAACGTAGTTAACTCCTGGCTTTCCTTCGCTAAACTTATTTGATAAAAACTTTTGGTTAAGTCTATTACTGAGTAATAATTGTTTCCCTTCAAATGGTAATATAGTTCGTGCATGTCGCCTATAGGATAACTCACTCCTTCCAACTTCTTGTTTAACTCCTTGTAATTAACTACTAATCTTTCCGATTTTCCATCTTCCTTACCTACTAAAAAGGCTGGACTCGAGTACTGACTCACACTTGGTTGAATAATGTCCTGTTCCAATAATTCGTCAATAATTTTTTTTATTTTTAATTGTTTAGGTGGATTCAATGGATATGGTCTAAGTTTTACGGGTTCATGATCTTTAACTTTTAATTTATACTCATAATCTAGAGTTTTAACCAATTTTGTCGGTAAACACCGTTGAAAATTCCTTTATAATTTTTATTATTTCATTACTGGCCTCTTCGCATCCTATTTTATAAGTGTGATTGGTGTTCATACACGCTACTGTAATACTTTGCACAAATTTTATACACTTCTCTACATTAAAGTCAAATTGACAACAATTATTTTTCAAGTCTATTAACAAACCAGAATGTTTTATAAAGTTCGCTCCTAAAATTGCCTTTTGGGCTAAGTCCTTCACTATAAGAAATTCCACTTTCCAGGTGAACATATCTATTTTAATTTTTATATTTTACACTGCCGATTACGGACATTTTTTTATTTTCAGCACTCATACATGTCAGGTTAGTTAACTGGTAACACTTTACAATCTTATTCTCTAATAATAGTTTATACAGTCTATCACTTATTATATTCATACTACTACCAGTATCTAATAATACATTTAATGATATATTCTTGCCAAAATCTATTTCTAAGCTGGGCAATAAACTGATATTTTCTGAATTTTTCTTTTGCCAAGTATGATTTAATTTAGCAGATAATTCATGTGAATTTTTGTTGGACACAATTTTAGGTAACCGGGAAAGTTCGCCCTTCCTTAACTCATTGTTCGAACTTTCCCTACTAACTAGTTTTTTGACTCCTGTACATTATGACCTACATTTTCGGGGTTTATAGCTGGAGTGTGGTTTACAATAGGTCTCCGCTGGTTTACAACAGGTTTCCTGTTTATCTCCCGGCACTGATAAGCATAATGACCAGGTCTATTACATTTATAACAAGTTATTGTTTCTTGCCTCGCCCTGATGCTGTTAACCGGTACATTATACTTCCTATTCACATTCAAATTATTCCCTGTTTTCCTCACGTTGTCAGCATAACCTACATTATTCGCCCTTATACACATCTCATCCAGTTCGGAATATGTGCTCGGATTTCCCATAAACACTAGTTTATTTCTGGTTTCAGGATTAATTCCCACCTTAATTAATTCCACAACATCCCTTTCATTTATATTACAACAAAAGTACTTCTCCTGATTCCTTAATGTCTATAATGTAGTTGGATAAGCTTTCATTATATCTTTGGGGACGGTGCACCTTTTCAAATTTCAAAAGTTCACGCTGATGATATGGCACGAAATAATTCAATAATATTTCAAGCATTAATTTGACCGTGACATTGTCCTGTTTTATTTCCAATAGTTTCGACAAAAGAGCTCCCTGACTATGTGAAATCGCAATCTCCATAATGTCCTCTTCCGTACATCTAGTTTCCTTTTTAAGTTTCAAGATTATTTTAAAGAATTCTAATAATTCTTGAACATTTAATCCATCGCAGATTTTTAACTCCTTCAAATAACGCTCAATGGGGTTCGGTAGTTTATTATAACTTAAATGTGGCCGTCCCGAAACAAACACCTCATCTCTCATATTTAGACCAGACTTATCTTTCACTTCCGGTTTACCAGCCTCTTCCAGCTCACCTTCTATTTCCAGATTGGAATCAGATAACTTACGCACCAAGTTATCAGATGTTTCCTTGTCAATATTTTTAGGTTTTTTATTTTTAACAATAATTCACTTAATATACTATTCCGGTTTTTCAACATGTTTAGCTATATCCTTTTTCTTCGATCGATTTTAAACAATTTACTTAAGTTAGTCAGTCGGCGCTGCAAATGATTTATTTTTGTTTCACACCTAACTATGTCCAATGTTAGTCCCTGTTCAATGGATTCCTCCAGTCTAGTTCCTAATACTTGGGTTTCTAACTTAATTTTATCCCATTCCTCCTTGAAAGCGACCATTCCACTCAGGTTCAAATAATTACTATTTACATCAAGACTTATTAACTGCCGTAACTTTTTCCTTAAATCTATCACTTTAAGACTAGGAGACACTTCCACACCTCTTAACCTAATTTCATAGTCCAATTCCTCCTTGGTTAACAAGTCCACCTTAAGTGCCATTTTAAAAGTTTAATATTAAACACTTTTATATAATTTTCCAGTATCCAAGCCACTTATTAATTTACAACCACTAAGTTCAATTTTATTAAGGTTCACCAGAATATAGCAGAGTGGCGCACTTATTTGTATACTAAATGTTAATATACAAAATTTTTTGTTTTTATTATGATGACCTTAAATATTCTCGAACTCATAAGATTTAAGTAGATACTGGTGGAAATTAAAACTGCACCTTTTTAGAAATATTCAGGTTTATTAAATCAATCCAAATTTCAATTATTAACCTTGTATTCCACCAATGAAATGTTTTGCACAATAGTTTAAAATTACTACTTCCTTAGGCAAGGCACTTTCGATTTAACATGGACTCACTGTCCTCCAAATACGTGTGTATAAAAATATAAAATAAAAATAATAATCTTGAACAAATTTGTATGAAATAAAATAAATAGGCTTCTTCTCAAAACTAATAAAATAAAAATTATAAACTTCTTTAAAATAAAATTCTCAAAACAAATCTAAACAGTTTCTCAACAGGAATTTTTCACAAGTTCCTACAGGATATGGTGCAGCACCTGCAGCTCTTAATTTTAACTAGAATCCCTACAATTTCAATTAAATTTTTTACGTTTGACTTTAAATAAATAACTCCTTTACAATTTAGATATATATTAGTCCACACTCAACAGAATTTGATCGTTAATTTCAAATTTCAATTCCAATTTCAAATTAATTCACTTCTTAAATTTTCAAACTTCAAATTTAGAAAAATTTAATAATTCAGTCAAAAGTACTTAGCTCTTTGGTCGTGAAGGTCTTGGAGTTCGGTATTAAAATAATCTATACCGACGGATCCTACGCCCGACACTACTTTTAAACTCGCACTAAAGACTTTACTCTATCGCTTCTCAACTCGGAATGGAAGCAGAGCGTGTTTTCTCGGCCTGCACCGACTACGCTCCTGTTCCTGCAGGCCTGTTTGAATCTCTCTCAACGCAGGTTCGCCGCCTAACAAAAGATTGAGTCCACTGTAGACTATTGTTTGGCAATCACTGCCATCAAGTCAGGTCTAGACCAGATTCCAAGCGCGTCGTGCCTGCCGCTGGATTACAATATAAATTTACTATTTTTTATTCCCTATCCATTTACAATTCTAAAATAAAAATTTTATTTATTAATTTTTTTTATTTTTATCTAAAGTATACCATGTAATTGGTATATAAGACCACAACCTGGGATTTTCACAACAAATACAGATTATTTTTCCATCCAAACTTGTTATTACAATAGGTAGGGTAGGATTCACATTCACCAAATATATATAGTGTGTCTGTATGCCTGAAGTAAACACATGTCTCATTGTACTTTCACTCATATGGTAACATGTATGTAGATTTCATAAAACATTAGTAACATCTATAACTAATTGGTTTGTTTATAAAATCTCACATTATTACATACTCATTAATCGTACAAGTTTCATGTATTAAATACTCACAGTCCATCTCCTACTCTAACCACACACATGTCTCATTGTACTTTCACTCACATGGTAACATGTTTATAGATTTAATAAAACATTAGTAATATATATAACTAATTGGTTTGTTTATCAAATATCACATTATCACATATTCATTAATAGTACAAGTTTCATGTATTAAAGACTCACAGTCCATCTCCTACCCTGAAATTTACACCATACACTTTCTACACCTATATTCATTTTACCATCATTGTTTTACCAGCTTCATGTTCATGCTGTGAACTCGCTTATATATGTTTGCATCTCTCAGATCTTGCACCACAAAACAGACATCCGAAATTACTGCAATAATTTTGTAGGGTCCTTCGTAAATGGCATCCAACTTCTTTCTCTGAAAACTAACTTTACAATACACAATATCACCCTTCTTAAATCTAACATTGTTACCATATTTGCTTAATTTCTCATTTTTCAAACATTGTTGCTTCAGATTTCTGACTGCATTGATTAATTTATTTTTATTCTTTCCCCGTAATTCATTATCTATTAAGTCCTTCAGATTCCACCTCAAACTTAAGCTATTATTAAGTTTATAATTAAACAACAGTTCAAACGGGGTTGATTTCACACTTTCATTGAATGTGCAATTTAGTGATAACTGAATTTTTCCCAAATCTTAAGCCCATCCTCTTTTATTTTCAGAATAATAACCAATTAAAACTTGATTTAAATTTCTTAAGTATCTTTTACTCTTATTCCCTTGAGGTGAATATGGAATTATAGTTTTGAGCGACACTCCCCTTTTATAAAAATAACCCTTGTATTCTTCACTAGTGAAACAAGTAGCGTTATCACTCACTATACATTCAGGTAATGAGAAATTATTAAAAATACCATTTTCTAAGGCTCTTAAAACATTACCTGATGTCATTTCCCGCAGTGGAAGGAACCAAGCGAATTTACTCATATCTTCTACAGCTATCAGTATATATTGATATCCCTCTTTCGTCTTAGGAAGTGGTCCATAGCCATCGATGTAGATCTTCTCAAATATTCGGCTTGAAGTATTTGAGTGGAGTGGCATCCCGGGTCGTTGATACATTGCCTTGCTAGTAAGACAGGTTTCACACTTTCCAATTTCTTTCTTGACGAACTCCTGTAGCTCAGGGTGGTAAAAAATTAGCACATATTTTTTTTTAAGGTCCTATTAACTCCTGAATGACACCCCACTTCCTGCAATGTGTGGTGATATTGATATACGGCTTCAAATAATTGTTTAGGTAACAGAATTTTTTCCTCTCCCTTCAAGTTATTTCTGTACATGACAACTCCCTTTTTAACAAAATAACATACTGAGTTACGCCCTTCCTTTATGTTTCTCCACACTTCCCTACAAAAAGCATCTTGTTTTTTATGCTCCAGTATGTCTTTAAATGCACAAGGAGTACTAATTAAATTGTTACACTTTATTTTATTATTTTCTATAACACTAACGTCACTCAACTGTTGATTTATTTTACAGCTCTTTTTGTTACCACTCGGTTCATTGTTAGATTGAGCCTCTACATATTTTCCTAACTGCTGTAACACCTCTCCATCCCCCTCTTCACCATTACTGAATAATCTACTTAAGAAATCCGCCACTTTATTGTCCTCACCTCTAATACGTTGAATATTAAACGGCATGGATAACATAACTTCTGCCCATCGCCCCAATTTATTAATTTTCTTGAAATGGGACAGGACCCAACCTAAAGCCGAATTATCAGTCACTAAGTCGAACTTTTGTATTTCCAAATACTTCTTAAATTTATTTAAACTGCACACAACACTTAAAGTTTCTTTCTGATATGTACTAAGCCTCTCCTTAGTTTCCGTGAATTTTCTGGAATAATAAGCCACTGGTTTTAAATTCCCTTCACTGTCTTTCTGTAACAACACACTACCCAAAGCTTTATCGCTGGCGTCACAATGTAATACAAAGGGCTTGTTGTAGTCAGGAATAGCTAATACAGGAGGATTGCTTACAGCCGTTTTTAATTTCTGGAACGCTTCTTCCGCCCTATTATTCCACACGAACGCGACAGACTTTTTCCTCAGATCATTTAAAGGGACCGCAATCTCCGCATATTTTGGTATGAATTTGGCAAAATAGCTAGCCATACCTATAAACCTGGCTACACCCTTTTTGTCTTTAGGCCTCGGAATTTCCTGTAAAGCAATAGTTCTATCTGGATCTATCTTCAGCTGGTCTTCACCAATTAAATGTCCCAAAAATTTAATTTCTTGGAAGCAAAATTTTACCTTTTTCGGCCTTTACCGTTAAGTTGTTATCACGTAAACGGTCTAAGACCATCCTTTTTATGTTTAAAATGCTCTTCTAGTGTGTTAGAATATATTATAATATCGTCCAGGAAAGCCAAGGTACAGTTATATTTTAAATCACCCAGCACTTGATTTAGATAAGCGGTAAGTACCCCCGAACCAATTAGAAGTCCAAACGGTATTCTTTTGTAACGATAAGATCCAAACGGTACACTGAAGGTAGTCAAGTCTCTACTGCTTTCGTGTAATTCTATCTGATGGAAAGCTGACGATAAATCGATTGTAGAAAAATATTTATGCCCCTTTAAGAATGGATATATTTCATCTAATTCACTGAGTCGATAAGCTACACCCTCCAATTTATCGTTTAATTTTTTTATAATTAATAACTAACCTTTCACTTTTTCCATCTTCTTTCCAAACTAAAAATGCAGGACTTGAATAGTTGCTTAAGCTTGGCTCTATGATTCCCTGTTGTTCTAAATCCTTAATGATTTCTCTCATTTTTAATAATTTAATCGGACTTAAAGGATAGGGTCGTGTATATACCGGAGAGTACTGTCTTTAACCTTCAATTTGTATTGAAAATTCAATGCTTTTCCTATTTTGTCAGTAAACACACTCGGATATTCTTTCACTAAACTGTTCACTTGATCTTTCACTGAGTCCACATCTATGTTAAAATTTATGTTAGCACTCAAATTTCTAACTATATTATTATTATTTAATTTAATTAAATAATTTGGTTTAAAGTCAAAATAAAACTGATTTCTTTTTAAATCCAGTAACATTCCAGTGTCTTTCATAAAGGTAGCACCTAATATTGCCTGTTGTAGTAAATCTTTTATAACTAAAAATTTTATCTTCCAGCTGAATTTATTAATTTTTATTTTCACATTCACCTTTCCTAAAATCAACATTTTCTTATTTTGTGCACTAACACATTTAAGCTAACTGGCAGCTAATGGTTTAGCTACCTTCAATTCACCTAATCTTCTATACAGCCCCTCACATATGATGTTTCTGTTGCTACCACTGTCCAGGAGTGTTTTAACTGTAAAAAATTTGTGAAATTCTACATCTACACTAGGTAAATCAAAATTCTCTTCCTCTTTTTTACGTTGGAATAAATGATTGTTAATGGCTGATTTTAATTGGGGGCTTAATTTTGCCTTAGGATGTTTAAAATTCCTGTTCTGGGAAAGTTCCGATCTATCCGAGGCCTTTAAGAAACTTTCCCTATTTACAAGTTTTTTGGTGCTTGCACATTAACCTCACGCCTTGAATTACTAGTTTGATTCATTCTGCAATTACGGGCAATATGACCTGCCTTCTTACACACGTAGCAAATTACACTCTTATCGCTTAGCTGGTTTTGATGCACCTGCACTTCCGGACGCCTAGATTGTTGATAGGGTCGGTCATTCCTCCGCATATAGTCTGCATAGGAGACATTTTGTATTTTTATACAAATTTCATCTAGTTGACTTAATGTAGTAGGGTTTCCCACAAATACCAGCTTATTTCTAGTCTCAGGATTGATTCCCACTTTCACAATTTCTACAATGTCCCTTTCTTCAATATCAAAACACAATAGCTTTACACTTTCTTTCACGTCAATAATGTAACTGCTCAACGCTTCATTATGTCTTTGAGGCCTATGTACAAGTTCAAATTTTAATCGCTCTAAATGGGTGAAGGGTACAAAGGTACTTATTATATTTTGGTGCACTTGACTCACTGCATATCCTAGCCTTTTATATTCTACCATTTTGTTCAACAAGGGGCCTGTGCAATTACCCGTGATAATTTCCAATATCGCCTTATCCGACAATTGTGTCACCCCTTTAATCTTCAACAATACCCTTAGAAATTCCAACAATTGTATTACATTTAATCCATCATATATTTTTAAATTTTTTAAATATCTCTCAACAGGGTTAGCTAATTTTCCAAAGACAATAGAGTCCCTATCAGGCATGAACACTTCATTTTCAACTCGCTTCCTTTCACCCTCTAGACTACCTACTGAAGGTACACTATCTAATTCCTCTTCTAATTCCTGATTACTCTCAGAAAGTTTTCGAATTGCTTTCGAGCTATCTTCCTCATTAAGTTGTGCTTCTTCAAACTTGGCTAAGGCTAACTTGAATTTTTCATGTAACTTCTCTATTACCTTACTCTGTATGACTTCGGGTTTGAAAACTCTACTCAAAATGTCTAACCTCATCTGCCAGTGTTTAAGTTTAGACTCACACCTAATAATGTCCAATGTATTCTTTAATTCTAGGCTTTCTTCTAAACTTTCGGTCAATACATCTAATTGCTCCTTAACGCTTTCTATTTCGTCCTTATAATTGATTTTCCCTTTAAGATGTACAACATTGGGCACTACCTCTAACTTAATAAGTTGTCTTAACCTTTTTCTTAATTCCACTACCACAGACCCTGGTTTAGGATCAACACCCCTAAGTTTAACTTCAAACAACAGTTCGTCTTTACTAAGTAGGTCCACTTTCAGCGACATCGTTCACTAATTAAAGTTCAGTACCGTTCACAAAGGTCACTTTATATTACAGTTTATTCCTCACAGAAAAACTTTTTTTATTAAAAATAATTCATCAATTAATTTAATGCCTTCCTTTAAAGTTCACACAAATGCCAATCACTGTTCAAGGCTGCTTCACATCAACCGCTCAATTATACCTAGCAGAGTGGCGCAATTATGTAACGTGTCTATAGTAAGCTTATCTACTATAAACTAATTACAACTATTTTTGTTTTAGTATAAGAGAGATCAATGGAATTCAATAATTAACCTCAGTATAAATTAACAGTGATTTTTTAATTAAAATTTGAAATCAATAATACAGCAACGCCAAGCTATCTTTCTTTACTTTTAATTTATTCTCAATTAAATCTTATTTATAACTCATCAAAACTTTACAAGTCCAGTCTTAAAATTAACAATCAGTCAGTCATTCAACAATTGTATCCTTCTAGTTCTCAGTGCTAATGTTTTCCACAGAAACTCAAAATTAAAATCTTCATTAAACTTCAAAATAAAATAATCTTCTTCAAATATAAAATGATATAAATAATAAAAGAATACTTCTTCTCAAAATAAAAATTAAACAAATTAAGGTAATATTAAAATATAATATATGAACCAAGACAATGTCCAACCAGTTAAAGTCAAAAATTTATCAATTTTAAACTACTTATTTTCTGTAAGTTTCCAATTTACAAATCATTGAATTATCCAGAATTGTTCGCTTGCCTTTGAATGTTAAATTTAGCAACTAGTTAAATATATGTAGAATCTCAGAAGATTAAATAAATTTTCTTTTTCAGTAGATTATTCCTGATTAAACCAAATTGAACAGGAAAATATCATCAAGTAAATTTTCTATTTCAATATTAAATCCTAAATTTCACAGTACCTCGCACTTCTCCAGAAGACTTCACCAAGTAACCGAAATGGCTATTATATATTACTTAATTGAAACACTACTTTAAATTTTGAAAAGAAATTTAAATCTTACAACTCAACAAACTCAACCTTCTTCCCGAAAAATCAAAACGGCAAGAGTAGGCTAAACCTTAATACGTCTAAACTCTCTGAGCACACAGCAAAGAATCCCCTGAAAACGTGGTTGAAGCCACCGGAAGGATCTAGAAGTCCCTCCCACCATCTAATCAAGCTAACATTGGCCAATCAAAATTGAGCAACACAATGTCTGTGTTGAATGGTACCTATCCAACCCAGACATGTAACCTGTACTCAATACCCTCATACAAAAGGAAGCTTCTAGCATTCCTTGAACCCGACTTGACAAGAAATTCAGCACTGCTGGAAGGCTCACAATCTTACAATTCAACTATTATATAAGTTTACAATTCTCTTAATTAAAAATAAAAATATTCCTACAAATAATTCAATAATATAGGAAGCATCCTATAACTGGTAAAATGTTTTTATAACTCAATCTGTATAAAAACGTATGCGTTACTTTTAAAGACTCAATTGTGCTTAAAATTCTACAGTCAAACAATTGAATGTCAGGCAGTTACATGTACCGTATGGGTGGGTGGATTCCCATAGGTTGTATATCTCAACACAGAAACTATTATAATAAAATGTCTTTTGTAATTGATACATAACGAACTTAGGAATGTGTCAGGGTCATTGTTCCAACAAATCATCCAGATGCTGGTTGTAGAAAATATTTTTACTTTTGTTTTAAAAGATCAATGTATAACAATTTAATTATGAATTTTTTGATTTTGAAATTATAGAACAATTACAAGCAAAACTAATTGGATCATTATTTTTATCCTAAAATGGGTTTATTGACATTATTAATTATATATGGTTTAAAATATTTAGATTTTTCAGCTGGAATAGTAAGAGTGAACCATTTTGGAAATTGCTGTAAGCGACGACAAAGTAGAGCAATGTTTTAAGTTTACCACAGTTTTAATGGAATGAAAACAAAATTGCCTCTAGTACATCTGGATCCTCTTGTAATAAAATAATTAGTCGGCGTGGGGAGATCGTTACTCAGGTCAAATATCTCTCAACTGTTTAGAATCATTTCTATTTTTATTAACCTCTTGGAATCTTTAATTTTATTTAATATTCTTAGTAACATCCTCCGTTAATAATTTCCTTCCTGTTCTCACTGATACTGTGTTACCACAGTTAACAACGGCCTGGAGGTCTTTATGGAAGAAATAAACTGAGGCAATTCATTGGTGACGTCATAGGAGACGGAACGAGATCCAACTCTTAATTGAATATTTTTTTTTTGAGTTGCAGCAGTAGAAAACGAAATTTTGTGTGCTGACAACACAAGAGATTTGAAAACCGGTAAATGTTCCAAATCCTGTCAGTACGCCATCAATGTTTCGGGAAAAAGCCGGGGATCACTATTAATGGCTAGCGATATCGCACTCATGTAATTCCTCAGTTTCTTTATCAAGAATAGATTGAAGAACGGCCTTTTCTTAGGGACACTGGAGCAAGTATACATTTATCCCAAATCTCTGCTACAGAGGAGAAGGTTGAGGAAAAGCTGTGAGCGTTTGGGAGCGAATAACACATGCATTCCTCCTACTGTTTAGTGACGTTAAAAATATAGTTCCGACTCAAACTAAACTACCCTTTATGTGGAGCTTAATGATAGCTGAAGTAGCTAAAACCCATTGTTTATTTCTAAACTCCTGTCCCACTATGATCGACTAGTGGATGTCCGATGACACTCTTTGGTTGATAGAGCAACCTCGCTTCTCGCAAGTGGCATGAGATACTGTTAAAGCTCTTAGGATTTGTATATTTAGATTAAATCCAAATACGAAAGCACTAAAAATAATGCTTGTAAATATAAACAACTAGTACAGCTCTTACAACATTGTCTAGTTGAATCAGATAGTACAGTAACGGAGGGTGACCTACACGTGTTCATATAAAGCTTATAAATGACACAATCAATCTGAGTTTACTGATTAACCTGGAAGAAATCGATGTCAACCACACTACTTGTAGTAGATTTAAAAAGACACAGCATTGAATTTATTAGACAATATCAAACTGGAATCTTTTCTTAAAAATATTCCGGGATCTTTATAGTTAATATTGGACATTTAAGTAACATTTCCTCCTTGTCAAACGCTTAAAAGGGAGAGAAAATCGTAAGTTAAAAAGTCTAAATATAATTTAAAATATATTACTTGTCTTGGGGTGAGTTTTAGTGTGTAAAGATTGTAAAATATAATGTAAAATATTACAAAATTTATTGTTTAATATTTTTAACACTATTTATGCTTTTCTATGTTGATCAAACCAAAACCCGCAAAATTAATTTTTATCTTGGATAAACTTTCCAAAAAATTTCAAGAAACAGGTTTAGTACTTGAACTATAACAATTGGCTCAGGAATACTGAACGTATATCACTTAAAACAATAAAAAAGAAATACTTTTCAAAGTAAATATTATAAGGAATAGATTTTAGGACAGGTTCTGGCAACGAACAATATTGGCTCCAAATTAACAAATCAATAAATTTATGATTACAATTGTAACCTAGCAACGTTTATTTTCTTTCCTTTTGTCTGTGTTTTCGATAGTATTCAAACTTTAGTTCATTCTAAAAAGCCAAAATTAATTCTTGAGAGTACTTACACACACATTTTGATTGTAAACAATACAAAACAATCGCGTGAATAACTTCATTGAAGAGTAAAAAGTTGTGTTTTAATTTATTGAAATATTTAATCAACTGTACTGCCACAGCGATAGTGATAATGGACATGCATGTGGCGTAGTGGCTGGTGCCCACAACAGTAATTACATACAGCTAAATATACATTAAAATAAGTAGTTTATAGTACGTCTGCTGTTCTACAAACAAAAATCAAAATCACGAATTGCTAAATCCTAACTCAAGGCTTAATTGTTTAAAATAAATATCCAGACAACATCTACAGCTATTTATACTAGACAACATCTAAGTGAGTTATATTCAATGAAAAATGTGATGTTTTGACTTATCTATTTGAAGAATATTCCAGTTAGTCACAGAAATTCAGCCGTGGTGTTGGGGACATAGGCCCGAAGAAGACTTAATGTAAACTCTGCTAAATTTGTCAGTATCAACTTGAAGTAAAATGACTCAGGATGCCACATTCTAAAACGAATACTCTAAAATATTAGTTCTTATATTGCGTTTTCATGGTAACGAGGAATAATTATTGTTAGTTAAAAGATAAACTAATCGTAAGGTTTAAGTTACACTGTGAAAACATAATTACACAAAAAAAGTTACACATACCGAATTGGCTGCTAGCTCCTGGAATAATTTTGTTTTATTTTTATAGGGGTTTATATACGTATTTGAAATTAAGAATATTATTATATATATATATATATATATATATATATATATATATATATATGTTAAGTGTACTGTTTTTGTTGTACTTTGGCAGCTTGAATAAGTCAATTATTAGTTATTTATGCCGTCTTGTAACATTTACCGTTAGACGATTAAAAATTTTTTATTTGTTTTAAAAGTCATCTTACAGATTACTATAATATGAGCTTTAATTTATTATTAATCCGAATTTTAAATATCATTTTAATATAAACTCATCTTTATCTTCTTAAAATCGAGTTTAAGGTGTATATTTGTCATTCAAAATATTTTGTACCAAATCATATATATATATATATATATATATATATATATATATATATATATATTAATAATAAATTATTAGTTTATGTACACATATGCATAAAGTATAATTATTAAATTTGTGTTACTCTTCTCAGTTGGTACAAAAAACTGTTGGCAATATTATAACTCGTAAAGATTTTGATAAATAAAGTTTTCATATATTAAGTTAGAGGCCAATCAAAGGCTGGGTTTTGAGTTTTCAGGTTTATTGGAAGAGGGTGTACAAAGCTATGACCCTCGTGTGTAATTTTATATTTTAAACAAGAAGTTAACTTTATTTTAGTTTACTTAATTTAAAGATAGAAAACCTTAGTTTAAAGAAATTTCGGCAACAAAAGTAATTGTGTAAGCTTTTGGACATTAAATTTAAATATCTGAGAAGTCCTAGGATTGTTATTTTAAGTCCAAATTAATGAACTGCTAATTAATAAACAGTTTTTAAATTGAATAGAGAAATTATTCTCCTGCCTATCCACCTAAGTAATATAATAAATTAATTTTTAAATTAAATTAATTAGTGCAGTAACACTAATAAACATTTACGTAAAATGATTAAGTAAAACTGGAGGATCTCTTTACAATAAGCTTGATAATCAAAAAAATGTTAACGGGCTAATATATTAATATTTGATTATATTCATTATGTGGCTTTATATATTTTTGCATTATTTTGCATTAATACTTTATTCTTGGAAAACTCTAAACCATGTAAGGGATGCATAAAGATTTTGACTCTATGTATTCTTAGTTGAATAAATACACAAATAAATATAAAATGTGAAGTGACACAACGGAGTATCAAGGGACTCGACAGAGTGTAACTAATAGTCCATTTTAGGACTTTCGTTTGAATTTGTAACCCTCTCACCAATAAACTTGTTCAAACTAGATATTATGTACCAACCATAACGTCTGGTTTGTATACACAGAAAGACCTTTCTGTCAAGGCTTTTAGCAGACGGTTTGTTCTTTGACCTTGTACTCATTCCTGATCTTTCTTCACCTAAGAGGGCCCTGTGTAAGAAGTTTAAAATCTCTAGACCTTTACATCGAGAGTTTCGCAGACGTGCGGATTGGTTGTTGTTCAGTTCGGCAATTTTCAAAGAATACAATTCACATTGTTTATTAAAATAGCGCAATATTTAATATCGATGGGAATAATACATCTCAAGGAAATTTTTTCCCTAAGGTGTTACATAATTCTTAGAAACTAGTGAGAATAGAAATTTCATTTCCATCCATCTCAAGCTGACCCCCTTATTGGCACTGTTTCTAATTATTTCTTTTAACAATATTTTAAATAAATGGACCATCGCTTCGGCGTCATCATGAACACATTTGTAAGAAACCATTACAGATCAAAATGGCCTTCCTGTATCAAGCTTTCAGATTATTTTCAGAAAAACAACATAGAACAATATTTATGACAGCCCAGCTTATAATATTCTTGCAGCCGATTCATATTCCTTTTTTTTTCATATACATAACAAGACAAAAATACTTGGTAAAATGAAGGATTGCACCAAATTTAAGTATATATTTGATTTTTTTATGAATAATAGAAAAATCTACACCGAGAGATGTTCCAAATGAAACTTCACTCCATGGCCCAGATGCCACAACTTGGTACACAAACAATAGCAGTTAATAGCATAATAAAATAACTGAAATTTTAGATAGTAATACATTTAAAGATCCAAAAAATATTATTTTTAATCGAACTTATGTTTCTACCACGTTTCCAATACCGAGAGCTTCTAAAAGCTCTTTGAGAGCTTCTTGTAAATATGTCAGTGCAGTTTTCGCCGCTATAATAAATAACTCTCAGCACACGGTTATTAAAGATACAAATAGTAAATAGTAACAAAACAGATTTATACAGTTTTGCCTACTAATACTAAATGTGTTATGGTATTTGATTTTGAGATTATTATCGTGGAAATACTTTTATATAACACAAAAACTTAGATGAAGATAGTGAAATCGTCTTGAAAAGCAGTTAACTGTCCCTGAGTAGTTATCCTGACTTGATATTTTTGGAACTTATTTTATGAAAGCGACTGGCATGATTATTAATTAACATACAAGAAGACATATATTAACAAACACAAGCATAATTTTTGCTCTTTTTAAAATATTAATGTAATAACAAATAAAATTAAATTAGAAATTACTATCGGGTATAGTAAAGGCAAAAGGTGAATTTATGAAAATATGTTCAAAAATGTTTTAATCTGAGAAGTATTTAAGCTTAATTTTTAATACTATCCCGTATTATTTGAATATTTATTGCGAAAGAAGTAACTAATAATAATAATATTTCATATACAATATAAGACATGTGGTATTAAATAGAGCGCTCTCAAGGATTAGCGTTTAGAAAAAGACTGAGAGAGAACAGGCGAAAAAGAAGAGTTAATGTGTAAGCTCCCTGCAGGGCCATCAGCTACACCACCACACGCGCTTCGTAAGTAGCTTAAATTGTTTTCGAGATATCTCCCTGATTGATAGGCAAAGATATTATTCAGTAAATTAAAATTATTTATTATTTAATTCCACCATATATAAAAAAAACTCCTCTAAGAATATTTTGTTCTCTACGATTAAAAAAGAATTGTTTTCTATATTTAACTGAGTAAAATGCCTGATTATCAAACGACTTAATAAGCAAGATCATGTATTGACGAGTGCGTACGTTTGTAATAAATGACGTACAAAATGTGAGAAATTATAGTTAACGTATTAAGAATCCACTGGAACTTGTGGTTACAAATATTTATGAAATAACTAAGCATATAATTGATGTTAAAACTATTGTATAAACCCCAAAACAAACTAAGCCCTACAAAGCAAAACAATAAATTGGGAAAATTAATTAAAACAATAAAATGATCTAAAATATTTGAAAGAAATACACAGCCGCTTTAATTCATAACACTTTTTTTTCATCATAAAACACCTTACATTAAAAGTACCAATCGTCAAACTCAGACAAAAGGCAAATCATCGTCAGGTAATAATAATATTAATAACAACAATAATATATATATACATATTGAATTGAATTGAATTGAATTGAATTGAATTGCGTTTATTCAAGAAATTATACATTTCTGAGGCCCCGCTAAGTACAATACTTGTCAGCGGGAACCTATATAACTATATTTAACTACAGTTGAGATACATAATTACATTTAATTATCTTTCAGGTCCTTAACGTAGTATTTTTAATTTAATTGTGGTGAACATTGGTATATAATATACATACAACAGTGAAATTATTAATTTGGAGTGATTAAAAAATATTGTCTGATTATTACTATAAGTTAATACAATACATCATTCCCATAACACTATTAAATATTTAGAACATTCTGTTGAATAAGCTTTTAGATAAACTGAAAAGTTGAAGAAAAGTAAATAAATTGGGTGAATAGGTCGATGGTATTGACCGTGGCGAATAGTCAAAAGACTCGGTCAACTAAGTAACTCATTAGTCTTATCAGTTATTACCCATTCCTATCCATTTGTGTAATAACCATTAAAGATATTGGGTTATCGGAAGAGGTAGACAAATATTACGTACAATTCAAACATGTTTTCAAAAACGATTAATTTCCGTGCATTGGGCAAGAACCAACAGTCATGTCGTGTAGCCTACATACAGACGGATCGAGGTGAATTAATATGATATAAATGTGGTTCTTACAACTGTTACAGCTATTCTAATTGATTTATTTTATAGAAATTATGCATATCAAATTTATTCATTTTTACTTAATAACTTTTCTTCGCATACAAGTATTTGAACATATGCTGGCGTACTGTGTGTCGGTTAAGTCTTTGTTAAATGTTGTGTAAAGTGTGATTGAAATTATTCAACTGTGTAAGTGGAAATTTGGATATTCTATTTTCCAGGTAAATAACATTATCTTGATAACTATGATATTGCCCCTAATAACTTACATTTAATACTAGATTTAATATAAATTATTTTGTTATATATTAAAGCTACACTCTTAGTTATATTTACATTCAGTGCATAGAATCAATAAAAATTCAAGCAAACTCTCAATCTGGCAGGTCTTAGCAAACTTTCTATATTAGTCGTTTATATCAACAGATAATAACCGAGTACATAAATTCATTTCTAATATAAGCTCAAATAATTAAACACAACTAGTAATTGTTATATCCTTTAGTAGACATAGTGTACCAGAAACACTACATACAGCACAATGGAGATTACCTCTAGAACCATTAAAATATGCATTCCTTATTAAATTGGTAAGCACCGGTTGAGTACTTTACCGGTTGATTTACTTGATGTATTATCAAAGCGCTATACTGTGCAATATTAATGGAACACCAGTAGCAAATTGCAATCATCAGTTTTACGTAAAGTTCAGATTACCTTATACCTAGTCGATTATTCAATATGTTCATTAAAGTGTGAAATAAGCAAAAATATATTATTTAAGTTTTAGCCAGAAAAAAAAACAATAATGAAAATCCATCCCTGAGGATAACAGAAGTCTAGAGAGATATACTTGAATTAATTAGTAAACAAATAAAGATATCTTATTAAACTGTACACATAACAATAAAAGAAAGCACAACACTTCTCTGACAGATATATAATCAAACACTTGTAGATAGGTCTTGTCTTTTACAGATATTATTTGTAATGAGTAAAATTATATATAAATAATACTTAGTAAACATGACAATAATAAATAACAACAGTGATCTAAACCAATGAACATAGAAAAACATCAATACAACTACAGGAATACATCTTTGGCATTAACAGTTCTTAAAAATATGAAATAAAACAATATTATAGTGAAACAAAACAACAACAAGGTCCATAAAGTATGGATGTTCAGCCTTACCATTAATATGTGTGAACTAACCAATTATATACAGATTTTTTAAATTTTGTAAAATTATTTTCATTGTAAATGTGGTTAGGCAAGTTATTGTAAAGAGTAGGCACAATAAATTCCACCAGTCTTTTCCCAAAATCCGTTTTTAGGTAAGGAACAATTAGTTTTTTTGTGTTTCTTAAATTTGCAGATGTAGTATTAGAGTTTACCATCATGTATTCGTCATTACCAAAGTGTCTCACGTATATCGTATATTTATAAAAATCTTGAGGGGTTAATGTATTCGCCCTACGTAGATTGCTAATATTTATATCATCGGGGCTGCGTGTAAACATCAGCTGTAGACTCCTGTTTTGAAGTTGGCAAATCTTATTCAAATGGCAATTCGCTGCTGACCCATACAGTTGTATTCCATATCTAATAATAGACTCAATTAATGCTTTATATATGGATATTTTACATTCTACATTAATGGTGTTTTTCAATCTATAAAACGCAGTCATACATGACACCATTTTCTTTTGAATTTTTTCAGTATGTTTTTTCCAAGTAAGACCACTGTCAATTATTATTCCTAAATAACTGCAATCTTCTACCAGTTCTATTTCTTTGCAACTGCATACTGTTACTATTCCATTTGTTGAATTTCTAAAATTTGGACAGGAACACTTGTGATATTTTATTACTGGATTTATTGCTACATTTTTATTTCTCAAGTGAATGTGCATCATAACCGTCTTCTCCGAGTTCACGATCAGTTCCATGTCATGAAACCATTCACAAACCCGGCCAAAGTCGGCCTGCAATATGGATTGAGCTGTCGGCAAGCAATGATGACTAGCTACTAGTAGCAAATCATCAGCATAGGCCCATAATTTTACATGTTTTACAGTTTCAAACACTTTATTAAGGTAAATATTAAAAAGTACTGGCCCAAGATTGCTACCTTGGGGCACCCCACAAGTATTTGTTTTGTAAGTGCTAAATATGTTGGAAATTTTAACTGTAAACATCCGATTTTTCAAATAGGACTGGAACCATTGCAGCTGCAAACCAACCACCCCAATGCTTTTCAGTGTCTCAGCCATTTTGCAATAATCAATAGTGTCAAATGCCTTTGACAAGTCAATAAATAGGCACAGTACGTGACATCCTTTATATAATTGTTTATTAATATATGTACCAAATACATGTAAGAGATCTTCCGCTCCTTTGCCTTTTTGAAATGCAAATTGGTTTTCATTAATTAAACTACATTCATTAAGATATTTATTTAATTTTCCGACAATGAACATCTCAGTTATTTTTTCTATGCTTGAAAGCAAGGCAATCGGACGGTAATTAATATAGGCCTCTCTGGGCCCCTTTTTGTATATTGGTCTAACAATGGAAGTTTTTAAATTTTCTGGAAATACCCCCGTCGAAATCGATATATTTATAGCTTTGGCCAGAACAGGAGCCAAGGATGCAGATATACTTTTCAGATCTTTATACCTAATCCCGTCTATTCCTGGAGCTTTGTGCTCATTACAGTTATCAATAACACGTTTAATCTCTGTTGCAGTTGCCTTAGGTATATAGAAACTATGTTTTGCATTGTTACACGTACCAGTAAATTCTTTATTAGCACAGTGATGTTTAATTTTCATCACCCCTGTATCAAACTGGTTGGCAAATCCGTTAGTTATATTTTTGTACAGAGTCTGATATGGAACCCATTATTTGGTTATCGGAATTTTTATCTTTCAATCTGCCCAATAGTTTATTTACTCCTTTCCATAGTTTCCTAGGGTCACTTTTAGTGTTCTGAAAATAATGTTTATAGTACTCATTTTTTCTTTTTGAAATTTCACTATTTACTCTATTTCGAAAGCAATTGTAGTTCCTCCTATAAACTAGATTTGTATGATTCGCCTTCGATTTTCTAAATAGCCTATCTCTTTCCTTTGTCAGGTCTCTCAGGTCATTAGTCATCCACTCTTAACTTTTTCTTGTCCTATTTTTAATTTTTTTATTGTTTTGGGGTTTATTTATAACCTTACATTTATCGTATAATGCTTTCAGATTGTTGATTATATAGTTATAGGCCATATCTGAGTTCTCTATAGGCATATTTAATAAATCAATGTTACCTAATTCTAATTTCAACCTAGTTTCATTTATATTATCTATTTTGGGCAAAGATGCACTACAGTTTGTGATGGATTGCACAAATTTGAGTTTTACACCAACAGGATAGTGATCCGAAATTTTAGACCTAATAACGCCTCCAACAATTTTCTCGAAAGTAGAAACTTCTCTAATAAATATATGGTCAATGCAAGATGAACATAATATTTCACCTCTAAATTCTTCCCTAGTATTGTCGTAAATTACTCTATCCAGTCCCTTCGACAATAACATCGTTAAATAATCTAAAGCAGAATTCTCCAGGTTACCATTAATATTAATGTTTTGTGTCCCCAATCATAATTATATTCCCCATTATGATTAATTTTATCCAACTTAATTGATAATTCGTTCACAAAATAACCTACGCTAAAACCTGTGCTCTGAGTTGGAGGCCTATAAAGAGCTAGAATCTGCAAATTGCAACTAAAATTATTTCCGTAAGTATGTAATGACCCAGCAATGTTTTCAAATGATTCTGTATGAATGTTAAATTCGGTAAATTTAAGTTTTAAGGTATTATAAAATAAGGCTAAACCTCCTCCTCTTTTACCCACCCTACATGCACTAATTCTGCAGAAGTTATCAATGTTAAATTTGTCTATCTCAATTTCGTCACAAAATATCTCTGATAGAATCAGCACATCGAATGTATCAGAAAAGATGTTTTAATTCTAACATGAGTAAATCCCAGTTTTTCTTTATGGACCTTATGTTAATGTGTACAATGGAAATACCCGTAAAATCACTATTGCTACTATTGCAACCAGAAAACCACTCACCAAAACTATTATAGTTTGCAAAGCTTATATTACTATCTAAATCTATTTCTAAACATTGTGCCATTTGTACAAGATAGGCTAAACATATTTATTGGAGAATTTATTCGTACCTTTTTACACTCCTATCTTATTAAGATCATCTAGGCTTTTAATAACCACTATGTTTTTGTCGTTTTCATGTCTTTTAACTAGGATTTTTCCGTTCTGAAACCACACGAATTTAAAGTTGTGAACTTTAGCTCGAGCTTTAGTCTCTCTCAACAGGCCCTTGTAGAAATAACTCAAATTCTCGTTAAAGAAGATCTTATTGCCGGTATTATTTTCCGAAAGACGAGCCCTTTTCCCTTTCTTCAGCCATATGTCGCGATCAACATTTGACACAAATTGCACAATGATAGTGGGTGGTTTACCATCTAACCTTTTCTGAAGTCTATGTAGCTTATGTATTTGTTGTGAAACAAAAGGGACACCAATTTCACTCGCCAAGTCTTTTACCACTTGAGTAGTATCTTCTTTTTCTAATACTCCCCCTCTTACGGGCACTCCCTGTATTTCGAGGTTAACACGGCGACCGTATTGTTCGAGATCATTAACCCTATCAGTGAGAGCTGTAATAGAGCCTTCACTTATATTTAGCCTTTTCTTAACCTCAACTACTTCATCCCTTAGTTCCTTATTTTCTTTTCTTAACTGCCTGATTTCTTCCAGCAAGGTATCGTACTTACTTGACATAAACTCCAAGGAGTTCTTGATCTGCTCAACGGATGGAATGATGTCCATAAGACTATCAAGTTTACTAGCAATATCTTGTGTCACTAACTCATCTTCCTGAGATTGGCTAGTCTTCTCCTTCCTTCTGCAAGAAGAGCATGCCCATTTTCCTTGACCGACCTTACCCAAACCCTTCCAAGACTGAGATTTCATGCTACACTCTTCAAAATGATAACCTAGGTGACATAACCTACAAATGGCATAGTCACCATCAGTTGGAAGGCTATTTTTGCATTTACCGCAATTTGGGTTAGCCCCATCGTTAGGCATTGTAGAATATGTCAATTATGAACGAAACAAGTAATTAAAAACTATATATCGCACAAAAAACTCATTAAGTTTACACAAAATGCGGGAGCACAGATCCAGACAATCACCAGACAACCAATGCCACCTATGCATATGTATATATATATATATATATATATATATATATATATATATGCGAATGTTTGTTTGTATGTTCCGTTATAACTCTGGAACCAATGCACGAAACATCGTGAAATTTTGTACAGTGATTCTAAACGTTCCTGGAAGTAACATAGACATACTTTTAGAGATTTTAATTGTTTATTTCATTAATTTTTTAATTATAAATTGTTGTTGATGTTGGTGTGTTTTATATTGGATCCGACAGACTGCGCTACGACATGTAATACAAAGCGAACTGATACTTAACAGCTGATAATACTTTCAGCTGAAGTTCATCAAAGAGGCAGAAAAATTTGTTTACATTTAAAATTTAAAACATTTTTATTGTAAAGTGCTTGATCAGTAGTGTTTTTAAATTCATATTGCATCAATGATCAATAAACTATTTAATTCAAAGAAAATACTATTATACACTATTATGAAAACAACCTCATTATACAAATCCGTGAATGTTTGCACATAAGGTAATCGAACTCTGTTACATCGAAGGTAAATGAAAATAGCCGAAAGAAGACACTTTATAATTGAAACTTGGTTTCTTTGATACATTTTATTGAAGGCACACTCCTAAAATAATACTGGAAATATCTTAAACAGAAAATTAATTTTAACAGACCGAATGTGATTCTTTATAACCTAATTAGTTTACCGAGATTCTTCCGTATACAGTAACTGTTCTGAATAACTTATCAACATTTAGCAAAAACCACGAAAGATAGAGGCAGTAATATGATACATACCTTGATAATGCGCCCAAGAAGCTCACGAAGGAACGACTGTCAATTATCTCAGCAATGTTTAGAATGTGATAGAAAAAGAATAAGTGAATATAGTGTACTGTTTTCAACGAGAAATTGCGTGCGAAGCCGCGGGAAAACTGCTAGTATATATATAAAAATAAATAAATATATATATATATATATATATATATATATATATATATATATATACTAAAATATGTCACCAAATGTATATGAGATCTATAAATATTTTATTTTCAAAATACTTAATTACCAACCTCGGCAGGGATTGGGACTGCCTGTGCTTAAAACTGTTGCCGCGCATTCGCCACTGTTACTAGAAACAGCATCAATGGCTGCAGTGGAACTGTTCTGCGCACCCAGGTTAGAGCATTCCATGGTGCTAGGGCCAGTCCTTTGGCAGGTCGTCACCCTCCTACCATGTAATACTCCCCTGCCTTATTAGATTGGTTAATTGAAGTATCTAGGTTAAGTCACGTGTGCTACAATCTACTGTAGAGAATATGCACTCACTCGACAAGAGAAGAATGTTCATCCGTAAATTCTCAATAACACGTATTAAATTTTACAGTATAAATACTATGTAACGGCGACTAAGTATCTCAGAATTTATTTTTAAAAATTGTTATAGAAATCCAAGTAGATTTAAACAAGAAAGAATATTTGTATCTGACAACTAGGTTGATAAAAAATGGAAATTTATTGCAATCTCGGTTCCGATTTATATAATATAAATAAGTAGGTTACGTCAATGTTTCTCGGTTTGATATCTTTTTATTAGTTTAGTGTGACATAGAACTTCCTGCTCCCAAAGAACCAGAAATTAAATTGTTATTGATATACAGTAACACAAATAATTTGTAAAAATTACTTTAATTATAGCAATAAAAGTATTACCCTGTGTCTCAGCGGTAGAATTCGTAACATACGGGCTCTTGAAGGAAACAGGATTTTTCCGGACATTTGCCATCGTTCAGTGAAACAAGAAAACAGTAACACTACGTTTCGAGATCTGCAATCTGATCTCTTCTTCAGGTAAAGAACTAACCTAATACATAATTACAAACTAGGTTAAAACTAGGTTAAAAAACTAGGTTATTTTAACCTAGTTTGTAATTATGTATTAGGTTAGTTCTTTACCTGAAGAAGAGATCAGATTGCAGATCTCGAAACGTAGTGTTACTGTTTTCTTGTTTCACTGAACGATGGCAAATGTCCGGAAAAATCCTGTTTCCTTCACAATCCTTCCATCGTCAAAAATAACCTTTAAACAAAGAATACGGGCTCTCTTGTGTGTCGTAGTGGCCGGAGTCCTTACAGTAATTACATGTACATAAATATACGATAATATAATTCAGTTATGGTATTTATCTGTTTTCCTACAGGTAATACGATAAATCCATGAGTTGCTACAGTCCAAACTGTAGGTCTTACAGTTTCTTAACATAAACATTCAGACAAATCTGTGTGAGTAAATTTCAATGAATAATTTAATATTTTATCTTGCCATTTTGGAAAATTTTCAGTCAAAACAACAGAGGCTCTGCCGCGGTCTCGTGGTCTCAGATCTGAAGAAGAGCGAACACTGGTAATTCCGTCCATACCTACTTTAGCACAATAAATAATGTGGACGCTGTTTTAAATTTCTTTTTAATTAATCCGATTTAGAAATTAGTGTGATCATGGTAACGCGGTATAATTAATTGTTAGTTAAGATATAATTATTCTAATTAATAGTTTTATATGCAAATAGACTTCGTGAACAGTAAAACAATGATTATCTAAAGGAACATGTCAAAAAGTATACTTATAGATAATAATAAAACATATTCTAGACATTTCGTATCATTAAGTGTGCTCTAAATATAAAATATCATTTATCTAAACTTGTAATAGAACTTTGATTTGGTTTTATCATCATAACGATTTGCTCAAATTTGGGGAAATATATTTTTTTACCAAACAAGTATGTTGGGAAAATAAGACGGTTTGCATCTAAAGATATCTTTATACCACATTGTAACATTTTTAAATGGAAAATAATTTAAGCTCGGTAGGGTGGTTAGACATGAGTATGTATTTCATGGAGATCGGCCCCATCCAAGCTTTGTCATATCGAGCGGAAGGTTCAAAGAAGACTAAATGAGATCTAAAATTTTTTGTAACATTTTTAATTTTCGCTATGAAAAAATCATTTAAATTATATTTGCAAACACGGCTCTTAAGAGGAGTGTAAATGCAGTTTATTGTGAAATAATGACGTGCAGGAATCAGTTAGTATAGAAGAAAGCTTAAAGAAAAAATTACGTAAGCTGACGAGTACAAGACTAAATTTGAGCTTGTGAGTATTTCTACCAATAGTTTTATAAACAAGTATAGCGATTAACGTTCAGCTATAGATAGTTTTATTAAGTTTTGAAATGGGATAGAAGAATTTTTGGGCTAATTTCGTGAAATTTATAAATATTTACACATACCGCAGCATAAAATTGTTCAGGTAAGTTACAAAATAATAAGTAAACGGCCCAATGTATTTCCTTAAACACGAAGTAGAAAATGAGGAAAAAGTCCGTCTTGTTGTGCAGGAATGTAATTACTAAGTCTACATATTTACAAAATAAAAACCGAGGTGATCTGTATAAAAATAAATCAACTAAAGTTCAAGATCATATTCATGGTCAGCGTCATAATAGTCCAAAACTAAAGCCTATATTAGTTTGCTTGTAATTCAGAGGAGGCCGTACAAATTTATTTTGTAGAGGTTTACATCATAAATGTTTTATCTTTATACTATACCTTATACTCAATTTATTATAAAGGTGAACGTTCTGGACTTCAGTCAACGATAAGTACGTTTAATGTGGCACTGGCCGTATTTAGGTCTTAGGAATTTTTCGAGGACAAATGCAAATATGCCAAGTAACATTAATACTGTTATTGTTTTTGCTGTGCATGTATTGACATATAATAGTGGGCAATTTAATAGAAGGTAATGTTTTCGCGCTTGTTAAAATGTAATACCAAAAACACAAACTACACTTGAAACACACACATATTAAAATATACACTGGAATTGAAAGCAAAGCGTTAGCTTTTCGTCGAATCCAGGGAATTATAGTTATATAAAATATGTGATGTAGTAGAATGATAAAACTGCGTGAAATAAGGATATTATACAGAATCATATTATTGTCTTAAAACTATAATGTACTGTAATGTAATGAAAGGCATACATTGTAGCCAGATGGGTGTTATCAGACTCAAGAATCTGATCGGCTTAATATGTATTAAAATTACAATTAACGCATTGAAATTTGGTACATTTTTACCTATACATTTAATTTTTGAATTAACTTTCAGTGTTATGTCATATCAGGAGTATTAGAGGGACGGCTCCCAAGGAAACCTTAAATTACAGCAGATGTTCATCAAATTACAGCGATATTAGAACGGTTATGAATAATCGAGCACTTGGCGTTTCTTCTAAAACAGAATTTAAAAGTATACAATAAACAAGTAAGTAAACAATTCCTAATATTTAAATGCTTTATTTAACGTAAACCTTCAAAGCCAGTTAAGGACACGCACTTCAAATCAGAAGGTTGTTTTTATCGATATATCTCCCTGATTGATAGGCAAAGCTTATACAGTTAATTAAAATCCCAGATCCAAATGAGTTCATGTTTAATTTAGTGTTAGTGTTCAAGTCCAGAAACCATTTAATCCAACCAGGTAACTGTATTATACTACAGATAAATAGTACCACCTTAGAATACATTCATCTTTAAGATTCTAGAAAAGTAACTTTTTGAGTTGTTGTATATTTTTAATTGGGCAAAAGGCTTGATTTAATAAACGAGGTTATGTTTTAATGATTTGGCACATTTGTAATAAAATACATTTAAAATGTGAGAAAAGTTATACGTACCACAGATTTTTTATACAGCCTCGTTTAAATTCCTCTATTTCATCAAAGTTTATATTTATAATATTATTCCGATGCAAAAGTGTTATAGTTTTTTATCGTGTCTGAAGTAATGCGTCCAATAACGTGTAAGAATCAAATGAATCTTGTCATATATTTATAAAAAAATTAAACATATAATCCATGTCAAATTTATTTCATTAAATCAAAATATATTACTCCATCACAACCAAACAATCATTTGGGAAAATTCCAAAACTGTGAAATCATCTGTTAGATTTTAAAGAAATACTCAAACACATAATCTCTAACACGTAACTTTTATTTAAGCCCAGTCACGTAAGTAGTTTTTACAGGACATTTAGCTTTTGCTTTGGTAGATAAAAAATATTTTTTTTAACAACTGCTGTCTGTTTGTGATTTTTCTTTGGTCAGTAGCATCCTTTATCTTTTGTAAGTTGACATTGTTTCTGCACATCACGTTTTAAGTAATTACTGTTCAAACAAAGAAAAACATAGTCCAAGCCTGAAAGATAAGCGGAATAAATTCTACAAACCTCATAAAACACATTACATTAAAAGCAACCAACCGTCACACTCACAAAGAAATGTTGCATTCATGTAATAATATACAGACGGAAAAATGTCACGAAGGAAAAGAATAGATCTATTACAGTGTTATTTAAAAATTTATAATGACCAACCTTGGCAGGGATTAGGACTACCTGTGCTTAAAACAATTTCTGTGCATTCACCACTGTTACTGAACAAACAGCAATGGTTGCAGTGAAACTGTTATGCGCACCCAGGTTAGAGCATTACATGGTACTAGGGCCGGTCCTTGGACAGGTCGTCGCCCTTCTAACATGTAATAATCCCCTCCCTTATTAAGTTGGTTAATAGAGATAATATTATGTAGGTTACGTCACGTGTGCTGCAATCTACCGCAGACAATATACACTTCCTCAACAGGAGAAAAATGTACTTCCGTAAATTATCACTAAGACGTTTTTGCACCTTACAGTATAATTACTAGATAAAAGTTTTTAATGTTTTCGGATTATATAGTTTTTAATTGTTATTGAAGTCCGAACAGATTTAGACAAAAAACGAGTATTTTACATAACAAAACCGTTGATATTAAAAGGAGATGTATCCTATTCTCGCTTGAAAGTTAAGTACAGTAATATAAATATAGAGCTTAGTCCATGTTCTTAAATTTGACTGAGAATGTCTTGTCCAATTCCACCCAATCTTTCAAATGCAAAATGGGCTGACTTGAGAGATGTATCAGCAGAACCCTTATATTATAGATACGTTTGAATTACTATTAGTATCTGGTATGATAAAAATTCCACGTGTCCAGATATAAAATGATAATACCAGTGCTGAATACAGGACTAAACTTTTCATGTATGGGGCGTAGTGGCTGATGTTTTTTCAGTAATTACATATAGCTAAATATACAGTCAAGTAAGTAGGTTGTAGTACTTCAACTGTTCTACATGTAAATAAGTCAAAGTCATGAGTTGCTACAATCTAAACCCCAGGATTAAGTGTTTAACACTAATATTCAGAATACAAATACAGTCATACATACAAGACAACATCTACGTGAATTGCATTCAATGAAAATTGTGTTATTTTGACTTATCCATTTGAAATATTCCAGTCAAAGTATTACGAACTCTGCTAACATTTTCCACATCAACTTGAAACAAAATTACTCACGATGCCACTGTACAAAACAAATTTTCAAACGTATTAGATTTTAAAATTGTGTTTTCATGGTAACAATTATTAATTGTTTTAAGAAATATACAAATCGTAAAACTTAAGTTACAGTTATACAAATTCTCAGGAAGAGAGTACATCTAGATCTGTACACTAAGACAGTTAATAAATGAATGAGTATTTATTTCCTCATGGAAATAAAGATCACACATTTACACAAAAACAGAAAATGCTCTCCACATGGGCGTAGCCTAATTAAAAATATAAGGAGTGTAAAAGTTTGTTATGGAAAACACAACTTATTGAAAACATAAAATGTACAATATAAAATGTATTATATACACTCGTCATATTATTAAAAAAAACAAAACAAATACATCATAGCTACAACAAAACAAGTGTTAGAGAATAAGATGACTACCAAAATTAAGCTAATGATGTCAATCATAGCTAGCATGTCACATCATCCACCTCATGATCACGTATCTGTCAACATGATATGACATAATTTGAGAGGGCAGCACTGCAAGTACAAGTAACCTACTATGCCAGTGAATGTGCATTGTGTATCACGTTTTTGTAGAGACAGACTAATTTATTTTCATTTTCATTCTTATTCTACCCCTCCTATTTTTATGCTAACTCTAGACCCATAAAGATATTTGAACTTTACTAAACAGATCAAATAGAATGGTTTGTTCTGGACAAATATAGAGTACTAAGAAAAGTCAGACAGGAGCTGCACTATCCCTCAATAAGACACCCTTGTGTTTTTTTCTAATAATAATATTAAATTTGTAATTTAAAATGTCTAACATGTACAATAAATTGGTTAAAGTTGTTTTAATGTAGTTTAACCAAAAATTTAATATATTGTTCTTTTATATAACACATGACGTTTCAATTTTTGTAATTATTTATATAAAACATAAGGTAAATATTTTTACTGTGTATTAATCATCCAATTTTTATAATATAATATTCTGTTACATTATATCTTATGAAACTTCTCTAAATATATCATTTATGAAGGCCATAGTTTTATCAAAATATTTTTATAACATAGATACCTTGTTTTAAAATTTAAACGTTTTGCTGCATCAATTTTCTTCGCACAAAACTAAATGTATATGATCGTTATTTATTGACTGCTTCGTTATTGCTTTAAATATGAAAAACATTCTTTATTACAATCTCCCATACATTAATAAGTGAAATTTCCATGACTAATCTTATTGATTTAACGAAATATATCTAAAGTAGTAAGAAAGTTTGATTACAATTATACAAGAATATGTAGATGATTCCCGCTGTAAAAAGAAAAAATAGTGTTATAAAAATTAAAAACGCATCATTTTAGCGCAATCATTCGTTGTTGTTCACTGCCTACCTCACCCTCACCAGAACTAATTATTAAAACACAGGTTTTCAACCTAACTCAAGGAACAGAAATGTGAATGTATCATTTAGCATGATATCTCAATAAATATCATCTTCAGCCATTAAAATGTTCAGGATACTTCATTTCTACATAGATAACATTAAGTTCTATGATTGTGCATGTTCAAATGTATAATTTGGTTGAGCGTCATTGAAGCACTTAGTGGGCTGAAACAAATACGTTTATGCCTACTGAGAGGATGTTAAGTTTTCTATTCTGTATGATTTATCTGTATGACAGCATGACGATAATGTAATGAGCTATACGATTAATATTTAGCATGCAACTTTATCGAAGTCTATTACACAACACGTGGTGCAGCGTACTCGTACCTTGCATGTATAAACATAAGAAGAGATGGATGTGGTCCATGAAAAAAAACACAAGAGTGGAACATATAAGTTTGCGAAATTTTATTAAAATTCACAAGCAACAATTCTGGGCTTATCACAAGTAATTGTAATTGTCTACATCGATTGTAAAGCTACTGATATAATATATATATATATATATATATATATATATATATATATATATATATATATATATATATATATATAATATCAGAAGCGTCATAAATTAGTTATGACGTAGCAAGCTTGTCATTTTGAACGTAAAAGAAAACAACGCAGTTTGTTGTGACCGCCATATTGCCGCTGCCGTTCTGTATCACTTTCGTGCCGAGCTGTGGATATTTGTAAGTTTTAATAGTTTTACACGTATTTTCGTGTCGTATTTAATGTGTAGTGTGTTGTTTGATGTCGTAGTAGTGTAAACATAAATATTTTAGAATAAATCAATTTCTATTTACTGAAATATGTTTGAGAAATTACCGGCTTTGTGTAGGCTATGGCAAAATGACTTGGCTAAAATTCATTTCACATAGTTTGTTATTGTTTTCACTTACTAAACGTTATTTATAGCACTCTTTTAGCTCTGAAGTAACTATTTATTTTGGGTAAATAGATAGTTTTCACAATAAAATATATATTTCCTGTAATTTCTTTGGTTAATAACTGTTAGGGTTATTCTATATTTTTTTTCAATATATTTAGTTATATTTATAGTATTCTAACTACATAATATTTCCTATTACTTAAAAACCATAAATTTATAAATTTTGATATAGTACAAGCTTTAGAAACGATTTTATATTTTTCTGAATGAAAAGTTTTCGCAAAATTTTTGAATATTGGAAAATTTTAACTTTTTTTTACTTTTCAAAAAATAATTTATGGTAATTATTTCATTAGTACTATATATTCTATTTTATTCTAAGTAATAAAATATGCAATATAACATGTATTCATAGATAAATATATTAGCAAAACTTGTTTTACCAAAGTTTTACGTGTACACCTGATATTCAGAATTTATACGCATCGCTGCTTTTTGTTCTATAGCTTTATGATGCTTTCATAAATGTGTATAATGTTTATGTTTTTCTGAAACTAGATAAAATTTTACACAGAATGGCTATCTCACTTTTAAATATTTCTCACTATAACTTCATTTGCTAAGTATAGTCTCCCCAAATTTAAGAAATATTTTTCGTAAATTTTACATTTTAATTTAAAAAAAGTGTTTATTAGAAAATTTTTATGGTTAATTTTACAATATAGTGCAATTCTAAGATTAATTATGAACACAAAAATATATACTCTTATTTATATTGCTTTTATTTTATATTTTTAATAATTTCTTTAAAAAAACCTTGCGCGAAGCTCCAAAACAGCCCGACACTACAGGATGAAATGACCGCCAGTTCTAGGGTTAATAACTGGTTTCTAATGTATTAATTTATTATTCCTATTAAAACAAGTAACAATGTATAAATATTTTGCAGTAAACTATTTCGGAGACATAAATCGATCTGATTTATCTAGAGTGAAACACTGTTTTATTCAACAAAGCATACGTCGCCATACAGTCGTCTTCATGAAATCCAATTTTTAATTTTTTCAACCTGTGGTCTTAGTGGCTTGATACAATTTGGACTTATGTGTGCATTGCTGTCTCCCAGTGAGAGGTTACTACAGTTATTGCAAGTCAACCAACTCGTCAAGAGAAATCTGGAATACTGAATAAACGTTAAAATCTGAGTCTCCAAAAAATAAGAACCTAAAGGTCCTTGGCACCACTCCGAATGGTAAATCAAAATGTATTGTTTTCTTCTTCGAAAGTAGTCCTTGTTATGTGTATTTAATTTTGTTTATTGCAATTATAATAGCATGAGTTAAAAAAGTATCATGAAATGACAAATAAAAAAACAAATTAACCTTTAGCTTATTTAAAAATTTTACAAATCCTATATTACAAGTTCTTAGTTCTGTTCATTAGCAAACTCAATACAGGCATTCATAAATAGTAAATATTTGGTAAATCATTTGTAGTGATAACCTTGCGTGTATAATAGACTTGTTGTTAAGGTATTTATTTACCTATTAAGAGAGGACGTTTGCAAGGTTTTAGGTTAGAATAGGGCAAAACATTTATTATTTTGGAACTATTTAGATGGGTTTTTATGTAGTTTTGTTACTGACCAAGCCACGCCGCTACTTAAATGTTGATGAATTCATTACATTCGGATTGGTTCCCTGTAATGCATATTTGAACTGCTACCAAATCATGTTGGAAGTTTAACTATTATTACTTAACAGTCACATTGACGTGTGTTTCTTCTAATGGTAAAACCGCGATAGGCATTTATATATTAGATGTATATTACATTTGCGGTACAATAGCTTATCAGATTAAACCTCATTTTATGAATTTATGATTTAGTGATAATAAATGTGTAAATTATGATATAATTACTATTTATTTCTTATAATCATCTTTAAAATTTCTTTTAGGCATCTCCAAACATCGATAAAAACCCATGTTTCATTTTAGAACTATGATTCAGGAAAGTGGGCGAAACGCTGCGTTTATAACCATTTAAATTGGGTGGCCAAACTAAGGAATGTTTATTTACAAATTATTTACTCTTCAACTTCTCGTTGCCATTAGGGTACCTTTTAAGTTACCCATAACATTAACTTAAGTTACGATAACGCTCAGCAAAATTCTTCTGGTTGATATGCACCTCAATTCAATATGCATCTATTTGGTCTATATCATGAGAAAGATTTGTAAGCTTATAACACTGCAATTTTAAGAAATAATTGTGAAACAATATAATTACTCACATTATATATTTGATCAGAGCTTTAGTAAGTTAGTATCTCCGAATTATTAGTATCTTAAAGTACAATATATATTTTGTCAGACCTTAAGTAGGTATCTCCGTAAATAATACTGACCTTGATAGATTATTTTACGGTGCTGATCAAAAGCAACAAGACAGCGTCAGAATCTTAAAAAATATCAAAAAATACCGGTCAAAATACCAAAAAACCAAAAACCAATAAGGTCCTTCCTTGGATAACGAATAATCTACGCACAAGGAATCTACATACAGCTGTATATCAAAAGTTGTTACAAACAGGCGTACGGGCGGACAAACAGACAGATGTACGTCCTTTGGCCGTATAATCTCAAAATCAATAAACTTCTTAAATATATAAGTAAAAATGTCTTTATGATAGTTTGACGTTTACAACAGTGTTTCTGAATAACTTCGTGGTTATAAATTACATGGTTGAGGCTTTACTTATGATTCACTCATTTCAGATTTTCTAATTTAATTTTTATTTCTAGTTTTTAAAATTATTTGTAAAAATAAACAAATTGTGAGAGTGCCTTCCCATTTAAAACTCTCCGTCAACCGTAAGGTATGAAATATATCGATAAAACAAATTTGAAAAATAAATATGTATAATTCACTTTAGCTTTATATAAAATAGAATAAAAGTTTATTACATAATAACTGTTTGTAGTTATTTTATCATGCATTGTTTCATTAGACTTTAATTTGTTTTATATTTTCTTGAAATATATGAGATTCAACTGAATAATAAAAAATACTTCGTAATTTTATGAATTAATATAATAATATGATCACAATACAATACTTAGAACAAACTTTGTATGAAAATAAAACTATCAATTTATCAAAATCATAAAAAATTTCGTAAATAAAAATATGCGAAAAGCCAAACGTGTTAAATAGCAACCTATTACAATGTACTCCATTTTAAAATTCTATTGAAGATAATTATTTATATATCAGAAATTATGTTATATCTTGATATTTTCCTAATAATCACGATAAAAACCAATTTTATTATGTTATGTAATAATTAAAAATACACACCATGTATAAACAGCGCTATTGTCCTTAACCACTCGTCCAAACCTAGAAAGTTAATATGTACGAGTATTGCTATTCGAGTATTTTTATGTACTCTGAGCATATCTTATATCCACATACTGTACTTTGATGTAGCCTAAGAGAGAATGCCATATTAACATCCTAACTTTGAAGGGTAACTTGAGACCCTAAATACTTTCTCAAGGATACGTAAGGAGGACGATTTTGTGACTAAGAAATATTAATGTATCTAGTACTATTATTTTTGTGATGTGTCTGAAGAAGATAGCCTCACTATCGAAAGGCCTCATAATACAATAAAAGTCTTAAATACTGGTTTTATGTTTTTCGTGTAATTTAATTTAGTCCTATTATGTTTCATTTTAATAAAATGTCACAACCATAAGTTCGATATTCAGGAAGAACTCTTATAAACAGGGGAAACTATTTCTTAGCTTTAAATATTATTACGTTTGAATTGTGTTACCAGTTATGTAGATTCCATATACACATATTTATTAAAATCCACATCTGGATGGAATATAAATGAGAATATGCAATATAACGAGAGCTAATAAGTACCGTATTTGTAATTAGATCCAGATTGAATATGTTGCAAACACAGTATCACATAGTGTTAGTGAGTTAATAATTAAACATTTTAAAATGGCGGAAATTCTCATTTTTGCCAATATTTCTAATAACAATATTTTCCAACATATACCCATTTATGTTTTGTGATCCCTTCAAATTTAAAGATAGCGACCGTTCAAATTTTTGAAAAGTTAACTACGTAAATATCTTTACTGTAAGATAGAAATTAGATAAACCTTCAAATTTAATCAATGCAGTTTTAAAATACCTTCATCTTTAATAAATTAATAAGGAATAGTATATACCAACCAGGTTATTTGTTTATAAGTGAAGTATGGAAGACAATGTGATTCATATTTGGTAGTGATTCACATTTATATTACAATCTAATTACCCAATTTATTACTACCGACATGAGTATAATCTTAATTATATGAATATAATAAACAAATTAATACATGTGTGCCATTCTGAAACAAGAGTTTTAACCAAATTGATTTAAATATTTTAAGTAGAACAATACATTACCTAGTGTATGTGTCGTGTGTGTATTAGTGTGAGTGGGGCAACCTCCTGCCGCATTGGCCGCATCACCCTGTACCAATCAGAAAAGACAGCTTGTAATAGTGTGTCATAATAAATCATAGAGTATCCAAAACCAATGTAATTACAGAAATATACCTTAATTAAATAAATATTTTTAATATTGGGTATATTCATGGAATATGTAAACATGAGTCTAATATTAGCAGTTAAATTTAGTTACCTTAATATGTTGTGTGGTGGGGAATTATTGTTCTAGTTAATGTAGTTCTACACGGACGCATACTTTCACTCTTTTCCATTCAATCATCAGTCAAACTTTGTGTATTTTGCAACACACGTGGAGTAGTGTTACGTGATAATGTCAAAGAGGGGACGTCAAGCCAACGCAGGACCGAAGCCACCTGAAAATAATTAGAACAAAACTCTCGAATCACAAATATGACATAAATTTTTTTATAATAGATTTAGTTATAATACCTTATAAAAGAGGGTAGTAATAGTTTTGATATTCGACTAAAACTGTAGTTTCAGAATGGCATTAAATTTACACCTTAAAAGTCCCAAATACTTACGTTACTGTGTCATCTCGAATTGAGGATAGGTTATATAGTATGCTGCAACATATTTTCAAATTATAAATCAAAAAGTAGTAAGTCAATTATTAAAATAATACTTAGTATAGATAATATTGTTGTGGTTTAAAACTTCTGTTGGATCATCTACAGTCAAAACAAGAAAATTATAGGTTGAAAAACGTCATGGATTCGATTTAATTACGGGGGAAATTCTTGCGGAAGTAAGTAGTGGGTTGTTAATGTGGAATCAACCCATATTTTAAAACATTATGACATATGCCTGAAAATATTTACATCATGTACAACATTTACAAATGTTCTTATTTCGTGATATAGCAATTATGCCTGTTAATGCAGAGGTTTTCCACGACAGATAATCAATTTGACTTTTCGTGTTGATTTTGTAAGTATATGTCGAACCAACGTCTTATTTCCTCCAATAAGTAAATAAACTATATCATATATACATGAGAATTTATTGGAGTAACAATTAGTGTTAAAAATATTAGTTATGCATAACATATTTGCTATGTTAAAAGAGAGAGCAGATTATTGGAAGATCTTATTTACAAAAACAAAGAATTGGTCATTAGAAGGGGTCAAAGGGACACATTTAAGCCATTAAGAAAAAATGAGCTCGTGAATAAAGGCAGAAAAGAGACACGGATGTTGTATTATTAATTGAAAAGATATAAATAAAACGGTCAATTGTGCCTACGATATCATAATATGCCAGTTTCACCACAATACGAAGGATACCTGTGGAATAAAACGGCAGCGCAATATCAGCATTCTAATCTCTCTGAAAGATCTTTTTATGACGCTCTAAGGTTAAATCGACTCTTATCATTTTGTGTTTTGCAAAGGTTCCTAGTATCTGAGTGCTAAGTTTGGATGGTTAACGCCTTAATATGACATTTTAAAGTTTAATTTTGAGGAAACTTTTCAGAGATTATGTAGTTTACTCGTGTCTATTATATCACTAAGGAAACATCATCAATATGACCTGTCTCAGCTCAGCCTTCAATCAAGGTACATCCCTATAAATTTTCAGAGGGAACACCTTAAAATAAAGCAGGTGCTTAAAATTCCTAATTCTCTTAAAGCAATAAATGATATTATTGGATTTTCAATAGTTAGTTTGAGTTTGAGTTCAATACTAAAAGAAAAGTATAGCATTATCGGCATACTAAATAAAGTGTTCAGTTTAGACAACATCATTCAATCAGTTGTCATTTACCTTGAATGCTAAAGGCCTAAGAATTGATTCCTGAGGGACTCTAAATGTAATTTTAATTTATATTTAACGAAAGTTTGTAAACTAGACAGTTTTATTTAGTAAACATGCTTAATTTTTGTTGTAAAAGCAAGCCACGTGATTGAACGCTATAGCTTAATTTTTAAAACTTGTGCAAAAGTTTTTATTGCTCCACACAGTCAAATGCCCTAAAAATTTCTAGATAAATAATTGAAACAGGTTTACATTATTACAAATTATTTTAAAAAATCAACAAGGTTATTAATTGTATCAATTAGATGTAACTTAAATAAACACTGTTGTGGTTTAAAGAATGTATTTTTTCAAGCAGGCCTATGGTATTTCGTATATACATTTTCAACATTTTGCTGAAAACACAAGTAGAATTAATCAAATCAAATCAAATCTTTAATTGCTTGTCACAATTACACATTGTATGGCAAACGTCAGAATTAATTATAAATTTAAAACTCGCATACCACATTACCACCACGTCCAAACTTACATAATTTTCATGCATTCCAGTCTCATTCATTCATCGCCAATCTCAACCCACTTTCAGCGCTGGAGTCAGTCATCGAATTGGGCGGTCTCCCAGTTAAACGCCAGAAAATCGTCAACGCTGTAGAATGCATTTGACACCAGGAAGCGCTTAAGACGAGCTTTTGACGCCTTGGGCGTTTGGGCGTTTGTAATACAATTTGGCAAACTGTTGATGAAATGAACACCTGCCTGCGAAGGCAAGTGCTCATAAACCACCGTTCTGTGTCTTCCAGTACGGTAGTTATCTCTGCCTCTAGTCTCATACCCGTGTATGTCACGTCCCCTGGTTAGGGCACATTTAGACAAACAGAACCAAGATGTTTCTAAAATGTAGAGACTGGGCAAAGTCAACAGTTGCAAAGTTTTGAATGCTGTCCTGCACGACTCTCTGAAATTCAACTTTGCGATGATACGAATAGCTTTTTTTTGCAATTTGAACACCCTCAGGAAATTATTGCCTGTACAGGCCCCCCACAACACCACTCCATAGGAAAGGTGAGAGTGAATTAGCCCATAATATGCCGCAATCAATACCTGACTGGGGCAGTACCTGGCCAAGGACCTCAAAACATATATTCCTGAGGACAGTTTGGCGCACACATGGTCAATGTGATTATTCCATGTCAACCCTCGATCGAGGAGTATTCCAAGGAATTTTGAGGAGTAGACTTCTTCCAATATGGAATCTGCCAACATGACGGCTGACCCACATTGGGAGTCCGTTGGACGCAGTGTGAAATTCAACACGTTGGATTTCGAAGAATTCGTTTGAAGGTTGAGGCTATTGAAATATTGCACACAATTGTTGATATCTACGAAGGATTGTAGCTCCAAACCTTCTTGTGTGTTATCTCTGAAACAGAGAGTCGTGTCATCAGCATACTGCACAATTTTACCATGCAGCAGCGATGAATGTACGTCGTTGACGTATATCAGGAAAAGGATTGGACTGAGTATAGAGCCCTGAGGGACTCCATAACTCAGTTGAATTGGTTTAGAAAATTGGTTTGAGATCTGAACCACTTGACTTCTCTGACTTAAAAATGATTTAAGCCATAAGAGCGGCACACCTCGGATGCCATGAGAATGTAATGTGTCAAGCAGTATTTCATGGTCAACGCAGTCGAATGCTTTAGAAAGGTCCAGGAACACACTTAATGTGTGATCCTGACGTTCTAGACCCTCTACAACCATATCAACCAGACTCACCACTGCGTCTATCGTCGATTTATTTTTCCTGAATCCAAATTGGTGTTCGGAAAGCTGGTTGTTTTTATTTAAGAAATAAAGCATTCTCGTTAGAAAGAGTTTTTCAAATATTTTGCTCAATACAGGCAAAATTGAGACGGGCCGATAGTTATTTATTGAACAGGGGTTTTCTTTCTTGAAAATTGGATGCACTTTTGCAATTTTTAGGAGAGAGGGAAAATCTCCTGAGTTAAAAGACAAATTGACCAATTGAGTCAGTGGTTTCACGATATGCTTAGAGCATTGTTTTATTAACCACATGGATCTCGATTCTAGATCATTCGATTTTTTAGCTGGGAATTGTTGAATGATTTTATCGAGCTCTTCCTCAACTACAGGAGTCAGAGCCATTGAGGCTGTTGGACTCTGTCTACGCGTGGGATTCCCCTGTGGCAGCGATGGACGAGGGCTCCGTCCACAAGCAACAGACGCAAAAAATCCGTTAAACTCGTCGGCAACCCTAGAGGCATCGCTCACAAGGGTGTCCCCAATTTTGACTGTGATTTGCTTGGATTCTTGATGTTTATTGTTAATGATGTCCCATACAGTTTTTAGAAACGTTTTTTGAAGAAGTAATTGATTTTGAGACATCATACGATTTTGCAGCTTGGATCACCTTCCTGTAAATTTTTTTATAATTTCGAAAAAAGATTTTGAACTGTTCATTGGCTGTTTTTCTGTTTATTTCGGAGAAAAACTTGAGTTTTTCTCTCGACACCAGAATGCCTTTAGTGACCCAATTATTATTTACCTTCTTTGGACGAGGTTTGATCGTTTTTGTAGGGCAGCAGGTGTTGAGATGGAAATTCAAACATTCATTGAAAATTTGAAACTGCTGCTCTACTGGGTGTGAAGAATTTAGAAAATTCCACTTTTCTTTTGAAAGGGAAGCGTTGAGGAGAGCAATGTTTTCTGGCCTCGTGTCTCTTATTGTTTTGGTAATTCTTGGTTCTCTCTCGATTTGTTTTCCACTAATGATAGCATCTTGGCCATAATGGTCTGAGATAGCTAAAATAGATAGATTAAAGTGGAACGATAGTTTCCGGTTAATCACACATGCTCTTTTAAAAAAACTAACCCGATATTTCAAGAAGTGAGCTGGAAAAGTTTCTGATTCTAATAGGAAGTTAAATAATCGAATGAGTGGTGTCAATAATTTCCTACAACAAAACTCGATAACTACACTGACATTCCAATGATGTCACAAGTTTTCTTTGGTTCAATTGTCTGTATGACCCGGTCTTCTTTTTTGTTGGAAGCAAACATCTGTCCTATGGATTTCACATAAACAAATTGAAAATAATTGAAAATAAGAGCTTTATAATCACGTTACTCGGAACTTGAATCCAAATCGGTGTAATGGGATTTTTAGAACTTCCTATTCAAAAGAGTCTGAGATTAAATACAAATTGAAATACAGTATTACAAATAGTGGCCGGAGTCCGTACAATAATTACATGTACTTAAATATACGATACAATAATTGTTATAGTATTTATCTACTCTCATACAGGTAATACGACTAACCTATGAGTTGATACAGTCTAAACTTTAGGAATTGCTGCTGTTAAACATAAACATTCAGACAACATGAACGTTATTTAATTTCAATAAACAATGTGATATATTGACTTACCCATTTGAAACATTTTACAGTCAAAATAAGAGGCTCAACCGTGGTCTCAGGGTCACAGATACGAAGATATTTCATTCATAGATATTTAGGTGCAACGATTCGTGTGGCCATCATGTTGAAACATTTTTATAGCATTTTTAAGTATTTTGATTTAGAAATAGTTTTTGTCATGGTAACACAGTTAATTTTTAAAGTAGAAATAGATTAATAATTTGGGGTTTTTTAGTAAATTTATGTTGATTAATAATGATATATGTACGTAAACTTTGCGTACATATATGTAAAACGCACGATCATAAATGTATTTATATATTTACATCTTGTACAACATTTAAACTAATTATTTTTGCATGATATAGAAAATATGCCTATTATTATAAATATTTTTAATAATACAAAATCTATCTGCGTTCGTATTTCGATAAATGTAAACAAAGAAAATTTATCAGACATACAAAAACGTATAGTGTTGTATCAATTAATAAGAGAATATTTGACGGAAAGTTAAATTGATTTTTTACGAGAGTGAGTAGGCCTAAATACACAACATAAAAGAAATGGCGAGAGAGAGAGAGAGATGTCGGGGGGGGGGACATCATCAACTACAACAGCTAATGAAACTTTTACTTTCCTTCATCTATAAGTGATAGTATCGAATTTCTAACAGTTACTTTTAAAAGTAATATCAGTACAATACTAAAAGAAAGAATTATTTTCTTTCGAACTCTTGTGCTATTTTTGTAACAAAAATATTGTATTGTCAGCATACTGAATAAAGCCTTTCTACTTAGTAACGTTATTCAATGTGTTGACGTATACCAAGACCCAAGGCCCAAGGTATGATCCCTGATGGACTTCATGAGTAGTTTGAATTATTATTTAACAAATGTTCGTCACCTACATAGTTCACCTTAGAAGTAAAAAGCAAACCACAAATGGACAGCGATGGCAACATTTTCTACCTTGTGGAACAATTTTTATTGCTGAACTGTCCAATGCCGTGGAAAGTTTTAAAAATAGATTTAAGACAAGCACAGTTTATACCTAGTACCTACTTTCTCATTTGATCTGTTATAGAATAGTTATCTAAATAGTTATGTTCAGTAAATATAAGTTCTAGATTTACATAAATTACAATCATAAGTATATCACAGCAAAAAATCAAAAACAGAACTCAAATGAAAGATAAAACCGATATCAGTTAGTTGACGAAAATAATTCCACCTACAGACGGAAGTAATTATACATTTCAACACGTGTTGCCAACATGATAACAAACCACACTCAAGATTATTATGAGTATTATAAGGAAGCAAAATTTAAATTTTAACTAAATCATCCGCGCACGTCTGTATAACAAATTTTTATGTTTTATATATCTATATAATATATACATTGTGTGTGTGTAAAGTTTAAAGTTAGAATAAGGAAGAATTAGGGAATATAGATACATAAAATATGAACTACAAATTCATATGATACAAACAAATATCGTGTTATGAATCTAAATTACCAGGGACAGGAACAAAATAGGCCCACCGATAAAACAGTTTTTGTAATAAATGCAAAGCAATTGTTTTACTCAGTCGAGGTTAATCAGTAAAATATGGAAAAGCGTTTAGACAAGTTCAGAAAGCTTAGGGAAACGTGATAGAAGTGGAACTATTACAGTGATCCTGGATTAGTAAAACAATAAACAGTTTGTCTGGGGCCAGGAAGACTCTGCTAAGAATGTGGAGAGTCGCAAGAAAAAAATAATTAATTTCCCTCTTCAGTACCCATTTCTTGTTATTGGACATCTTCTCAGACATAACGTGTTATAAAATAGAATATAATCGCTAATTAAATTATCCATAATATTGAACCATCAATTTATAATAGTATTTAATCTTATTCTGAAACGTTTTAGTACCTACTTATCAGAGTTAAAATGCTATGTGTTAATTTGCATAATAATTCAAAATCATTAGCTATTGCATTTAAAATAAGACGATTGATTGTATTATGATTGTACTCTGTGTTTGACAACAGTTTATGTCTTGTATAATTTTTTAGATAATAATAATTTTGAAGATGTGCAAAATATCTTGATCTTACTTCCCTTAAATACCAAGGACAGGGACAGAGTATGTCACAAATTAAGTTTTTATCTACAAGAACTTAACTTAGAATATAACTTCTACTCACCCGTTTTGGGCCGCTCCTATGAAAGGTCTGTCAAAATGTCTTCACATTCGATGGGGAACGTCTGGGTAGACAGCAATCCAGAGTTCCAACGAAAAGCATATGGATACAGTACTACCATAATTTTGGACTTGCCGTCATCCTTAATGGACGTTAAACACCAGTATTTACATTAAATATTTGTTTATCATTTATTGTTTTCAGCCGTTACTTTACAAATCCAACGTTATTCTAGTGTATCATTAAAATATATACTATAAATTATTAAAATACTTATTAAGCGTTCTGTATAAATGTCACTTCGTATTCATGGTAACGTATTCTATAGAGTTGATCGCTATTCACATATGTGTCCTTTAAAATGTTTACTATTCTAGCCATAACCTAGAAATAAAAATATAAAAAATGTGTTGGTATTACAACTCTTAGGACCTAGTGTGTGAATTTAGAAGTTTAATTTTCAACCATCTTAAGCTAATCCCCTTATTTGTCAATGTTTATAATATTATAAACATAACATTTTATTATAATTTCAAACATTTTGATAATGTTTGAAATTATAATAAATGGACCATCGCGTCGGCGTCATCATGACCAGATTTGTCATGGTTTCATTAGCATTGAAGGTAACAATGGCCTTTCCTGTATCAAAGATTTCAGATTATTTACAGAAACACCACAAACAATACTATTTTGTGATAGCACGGCGTATAATAATCTTGAAGACCAGATTCAAAATTTTGTTCATGTACATAATAAGGCACTCATACTTGGTAAAATAAGGAAGAAATCCTATGAAATTATGAATACATCAGATTTGTTCAATATGTATCCAAGAAAATCTATACTGAGAGAGAAAGATCCACTAATTAAACACCACTACATAGCACATATGCCACAACATGATATAAGAACAATAGTAACAGTTTTAAAGATCCGAAAACTATTGTTTATAATGGAAATTGATATAAAATATTTATTCCTTAAAATCCGTAATTTCGTTTTTTATAGTTACTTAATATAATTAATATGGTTTTATATATTATATTTGCTAGTTTTCCTTTGTGAAGGATTCATAGCAAATACCATTTATTGACTCAGTACCATTGAATTATTCTGTACTCTTGTGTCTTTATTAATTTCACAATCGTGTACTCATTATTCTGAAAGTACTGCTAGGTACCATGTGAAACATACTATCCATCTCTTTTAAATAAATTCCCTTTTTAAAATGTTTCCCGTTTATTATTATCATAGAAAATAAAGACCAAAATTTGTATGTAGAGTAATTAATAGTAGGAAAATGGACCGAGATTAAGTCTAGAATTGGATAATTACAAAATAACGATGGCACAATTAATTACTTCCAGCACCGTTGCTTTCTTAGGGTTTGCTGAGAAGACAATACAATTTCAACGTAATAATCCTTTTTTTCTCTACAGAAACTAAGCTATTGACGCCTAAAACCAAAAGGACTGTATCCAATGGTAAACCAGATTCTTTTTCAAAACTGCTTTTTTGAATGTTATTTTTGAAATTTATTTAAAAACGCAGTGTGGATCTGGCTATATGATTTTGAACAATGTGTTTAATTTATGGTCTACCACGTATGTTTTTATATGAGTTTTACGACATTTATATAAAAATTTATATTGTAAAATTAAGCCAGATAAACTTACTGAACTAGTCTATCATAGTATGATCTGTCACAGTCTGAATTGAAAAATAACAAAGATATTATCCAGCTGTAGACGATCTGAATGTGTAGTGTAACTCAAAATTGCCTAACATACTATTAAACTTGGGCATAAGCGAACTGTGATAAATATTGGTAGATAATTTATTTTGTTCCATATACTTGAATTCTAAGACATTATTAAAAGGACTATATGTTAATTTAGAAAATCCTCTGCATTAAAATTGTTTTTGAAGGTAGGAGTATGCTACACCACATGTCACGTAACATATGTTTTGTACTGTTGTAAGCTCAATGTTTTACATACTAAGGGATGTAGTGCTAAAGGCTGTATTACATAATATTGTAATACTGTATGTCAATTAGAGTGCTATTAAGAGCAATAAAGTGCAAGGTAAGTAATGATATGTAGATATAAAGGACAAAGTAACAATTTAAATTGTATTACCAATGGCGCCTTTGAAAATTCTCGATTGAGGTATCATGCAAATCGAATGATACTTAAAATATATTTCACTTTAAACTTCGTAATATATTGCAAATTATTTGACATTTATAATTTTATTTGTTTGCTTGGAATCGTAATTGATTGTTATAGATATTTATAACTTATATAACTATTGCGAATGTCTTACTCACAAGGTATTATATACAGTCGTTAAACCTAATATCCAAACTATTTCTAAGGAAGTAAAGAAACACATACTGTTGTACTCGTATGAATAGAAATGAAGATATCAAAAGTAAATAGTAACAAATAAATAAGCGGCACTCACTAGTTTTATTGCTGAAGGGTAATAAAAAGTGTCATTATTGGTTTAGTAATAAACCACTTTAAGTTTGATAATGGTATCTATAAATCTATTGCATCTACTGTTAAATATTTTATTACATTGTTAGGTATTGGTAAAATATATTTTATTCCTCTAGGTTTTGAAACAAGTATTCTATATTAATCATTCAGTCCAGGTCAAGTCAATATATACACTAAGGAGCTGTATATTATTAACTCAGTTTGTAACCTCACACACAGTGACAATCACACAGAGCATTGTACAGGATGTGATTAGAATTGTTTATCTTTGTTACTGTCAGTCAATCATAACTTACATATAATACTATAGCATTACTTTTTGTGTTTAACAGTGGTTTATTTATCTAAACTTCAGTTAGGTGTAAGACTTAAATCCTTGAACTTTCATCATAGTTAGATCATAATTTAGGAAGATAATATTATAAAAGATTCGTAAACAAAGTAAAATTCTGGGTGATTAATTTGATAAAAAGGAGGCCATTAAAATATAATACAAATACACTTGGACAAAACATCCTGATCGACAATTTCACATGTTTTAATAACATTAAGATAATCCTTAATAGTAGGTTTCCTCATATTTGTTACTGCTTCTGTGATGTGTCCGTCACTTGTGGTCCCGGTATATTAATCCGTATTTTTTAAGTGACAATATGTTATATCTACTAATACATAATCATTGTTTGTATTTGTGCAGGCTTTGTGCAACGCAGAGTACGACTTATATTTTTCTGCTAGTGATATTATTATTAATGTGCTTGACATGACGAATTAATTAAAATTAATACATTTTTTTAAACTAAAAAGTATTGAAGCAATATTTTTGAATAATTTCTGGTATTTTATTGATTATTTAATGCGTTAGGAGTAACTAATAATAATACTACTATGCAATAAATTCATGCGGTATTAAAGAGGACTTTCTCTAGGATTAGCTAGACCACTACACTTTATAAAGCCCAGAATTTGTTGCAAAACAGTTCATTGAACTTTTGTCCATTAAAAGGCCAAGTGTTTTTGCAGTATTGTGTCACAAATAGATTAGTCACAAATAGTCACCTTTACATTATTACAATAGGTATTGCCTGAGTAACTAATTATAAATTATTATAGAAAACATATACTTAAATTATAATTATTTTTTCCGTAACAGGCTTCTTTAAGGAGAGAACGATGTATATCCACTTAAGGACACGGACTACAAGTCACTAGCGTAATTTGCTGAATATCCTCCTGATTGATAGGCAAAGCTATATTCAGTTAAAATTACAGTTCAATATGAGATTATATTTATTTCAGTGTTCAAGTCCAGGAATCATTCGATCCAACCATACAACAAACTTTAATTTTACTATATATAACATCTCACTCCTTTTGGAATGTTTTCTTCTCTAATATTCTAAAATTAAACTTTGTGATTTGTTCTCTATTTTTAATTGAGTAAAATGCTTGATCATCTAACTACCTTATAAGTGACATTATTTTTGATGAATAGGTACGTTTGTAATTAATTGCATTCAAAATATGAGAAAGGTTGTAATTTCCACAGATGCTTAATACAGCCTCACTCAATTACACTAATCGACAAACGTTTCCATTTATAACGCTATTCCGTTGCAAAACTGTTATAGTTTTTTATCCTCTCTGAAGAATGTATCCAATAACATGTATATAATTAACTGGATCTTGTCACTACAAATATTTATAAAAAAAAATGAAAGTATAATTTATTTGATAATATTTTATAACCTCATTACCTATTAACACATCACGACACAACAATCAACTGAGAAACTTAAAACGGTGTGAGACCATATTTACATTTAAAAATAATACTCAAACACATAATCTCTAATACGTTAATTTGAATTAAGAAGGAACTGCCGTTTGTTTTTTCATTTATTCGGCATCATCCTTTATCTTTTTCAAGTTGACATTTTTTCTGGGATTAGCATTTAAAGCAAATTATTGTGAAAACATAGATTAAATAATAGTAAGTAAATTAACCTACAAAATATGCAGAGGAACGTCTATTATATCGTAACGTAAACGATCGAAAAAACGTAAAAAAACAATCGTAAACGTTACATTTAAACAAACCATACGTCAGAAACAGAAATAGATTATCAATCTCAATCGGATAATATTATACAAACGGAAAATTTGTAACGAAGGAATATATATGATATCTATTAAAATGTAACTTTAAAAACTTCTAATGACCAACTTTGGCAGGGATTGGGACTGCCTGTGCTTAAAATTGTTGCCGTGCATTCAACACTGTTACTAGAACCAACAGCAATGGCTGCAGTGAAACTGTTATGCGCACCCAGGTTAGAGCTTTACATGGCACTAGGGCCAGTCCTTCTCAGCTCGTTACCCTTCTACCATGTAATACTCCCCTCCCTTATTATATTGGTTAATTGACATATCTAGGTTAAGTCTCTTATGCTGCAATCTACCGTAGAGAATATGCACTTACTGGAAAAGAAAATAATGATCATTCATAAATTCTTACTAACACGTATTAAATTTTACAGTAAAAAAACTTAGTAACAGCGACTAAGTATTTCAAAATATGTTTTTAAAAATTATTATTTAAATCCAAGGATAATTAAACAGGAAAAGAATATTTTTATTTGACAACTAGGTTGATATAAAAAGTAAATTTATTGTATTCTCGGTTGATATTTAAATAATATAAATAAGCAGGTTACGTCAATGTTTTTCGGTTTGATATCATTTTCCAACACCCCTATCTCCAGGATTTCAAGTGCATTATGTGCTAACTTAAGAGATGTAATAATATCATATGTGTAGATAACTTTGATTTAAAATTAGGATCTTGATAGGATAAGAATTCCACGTTCACCCTATATTAAACTTTAAGACTAAAAATCGCAAACAATAAAATGTTCTGTTACATTTAAAAGAAGTACGCAGCCCCTATAATCCACAACACGTTTATTTCGTAAGTCCAGTCACTGAGTTGATATTAAACCGGTGAAATGAGTTTGTACTCCATCTTTGCTCTCATCTGTAAATGTGCATATAGACAGTGCGTCCACCAGGTACAGTCTTTCTGGAGGATGAGACATATCTTTACTCGTCTCCGTATATCACGTGAAGACGACTTTGATCAATCATTCTTTTATTTAACCCTTTTCTTTCTACTCCCCTTGCCTAACCACATTTAGTTTGAATTTTGTACATAACATTTAAAGGTAAATTGGTTTAATTTGACATTTTCCACAAAAAAGCCGGTTAGGCTCCGTATTATTGGATGAATTACAATACGATCCCGCATAATTTGTAGACCCGTTATATAACACACATTTATGTTAAAGAAAATTACACTTCGTTACTATATAAAAATAACAGTAACTAAAACTGCAATATTAGTCATTGTTATAATCCCATGTAATATGGATATATAGACGTTGGGCTCCTAAAATAATAATAATATTTCTAGTTATATTGTTTAAAACTCGGGTAGTAGAAAAATATTATGAAATATATCTTTTCATGCAATATATTGCAGTATATTGCTATACATTGAATTGTCTACATATATACCTACAATAAATACTTATTTGCATTTCTATATTTGCAACATCAAGTAATGGTGAGCATTAGCGAATATTCTTGCATTGATTTTATAGGTAACTATGAAGACAAAGAGAAAATTGCTGAATAAATACATTGTAAACAAACTTAGTATATGACGTAATACGTTACATAGTAACGTCGCTGTGGGCTCTATACATTGTGCATGCAACCTCTACAAGTCCTGGATCGTGACACGTGGTGTGGCGTACAGCTACCTTCCTGTTTATATTACTTGATAAGTTTCTACATATTTTGCTGTTTTTAAGCGTTAATTTAAACTGTAACAGTACTTTATATGTTTTATATACATATATATATATATATATATCGACAGTTACAATACACAAAGTTCTAAAATATATGCTAACAAAGAAATGATGTGCATATTTCGTTTTTTATGCCAAATCAATAAGCCTTGTATTTACACTATGAAATATCATGAAATACTAATATTCTCTTTTTGTGTTAATTTGTCACGTTCTCGCAGCGAGCTCAGGTAGTGCAGAGTAATTCAGTTTCCATAGATACAGTTTTTTAGGACACATAACAGTTATTTATTTTAAATATGTGATTTTTGTAAACAAGTGATTACAAACTATAATTTGTCAATATAGTTATAATAACTGTTTTAAATCACGAACCTGAAAGGCGCGTAGGCTCGTATAAATTACTAACTGAACAATATGAAATAAATATAGTGAAATCAAAAGAAAGATTTGAGGGTTGCGAGAGACTTTTGATGATTTTCAACAACTGGACAACGACAGAAGATTGTGCAGATTATGGATTATGGAAGCTGACGAGTACGAGACCAAATTTAGGTTTGTGAGTGTTTCTTCTGATAAAATAGTAGTGAATGTTCAGCTAGAGGTATTTTACGTTCTGAACTTGTAAACAACACACGGAACTTCAAAAGTTTGAGATTTAATGGAATAATGGTTATCAGTTTAGGTCCAATTTCGTAAAATGTATTAATGAATTAAGACATGTACAATGATGATTAGCTTTAGTATCCACTCCAAGTGACAGATTGTAACACGAGAGCCAGGGAAGTTTTTGCTAGTATCCCATCTACAGGTAGCAACCATAAGGAGGCAAAAGGTAGCCTATACTGTGGATTCAGTCATAATACACTATTAGTTGAATACTTCGTTATAGATTTGTTAACTTTTACTCTCACCATTAATTCAAAATCAAACAAGTTGTCTTTCAACCCTTTATGGCCAGTTTGACAATCAGGTGACACATTTATATAGTGTTTATCTATATTCTTCTGTAACATTATTAATCAATGTCTATGTCGGGATTTCTTTACACAAACTATGTCTCTTTGGCTTTAATTCTGAACTATTTTGCAGACAGTACAACCTTTGGTTCCTGATTTAGTAAATCATAATAAACAAATGTGTAAGGGTTAAATGTAAGGGTTAAACAAAAAATTTCCATTAGTGTTTGATATATTACTTTAGTACACTATGATTAGTGACTTAAAAAAAACCCTGATCTACATAATGAAGAAAATGTCAAAGAGAGATTTTAAACATTTAAATGACCAACCTTGGCAGGGACTGGGACTGCTTGTGCTTAAAACAGTTGACGTGCATACATCACTGTTACCAGAACCAACAGCAATGACTGCAGTGACACTGTTATGCGCACCCAGGCTAGAGCATTAAATGGTACTTAGGCAGGTCGTCACCCTTCTACTGTGTAATACTCCCCTCCCTTATTAGGTTGGTTATTTGAGATATTTAGGTTACGCTACGTGTGCTTCAATCTACCAGATACAATATGCGCTTCCTCGACAAGGGAATAATGTAGATTCGTAAATTCTCACTGACACGTATTGAACTGTACAGTATAATTACTTTTTAAAGGTGTTTAATGTTTTCAGATTATATAATTTTTAATTATTATTGAAGTCCGAGTAGATTTAAACAAGAAACTAGTATTTTTATGTGACAAACCGGTTGATATTCAACGGAATTGTATTCTATCCTCGGTTGCAATTTAAGTATTATAAATATAGAGCTTACTCCATATATTATTAAATTTTACTGAGAATTTCTAGTCCAATTCCACCCAATCTTTCAAGTGCACACTGTGCTGACTTGAGAGATGTATCAATAGAACCGTTGTATTATATTTACGTTTAAATTAATATTAGGATCTGATGTAAAAGGAATTCCTCGTTACTAAATATAAAACGATAAGACCAGTGCTAAAAATTGGACTAACCTTTTCATAAAGATTCAATTCACAACGGTCGAAAACGACTACATTTTGAAACCATTATGAATTTACTTTCCTTATGAACTTTATAACAATGGATTTAATAGATTTATTAAACTCATATAATCTTTCCTTTTATTAAATATTTTTAATAATACCCTACGTTAGTAATTTCCGTCATAGGTGTACGTATATATGAAATGTAGGTTACGTCACGTGCGCTGCAATATTCCGCAGAAAATATGCACTACCTCAACAAGAGAATAATATAGATCCGTAAATTTCACTGAGACATGTTGAACTTTACAGTATAAATACTTGATAACGGCGACTAAGTGTTTCAGAATTTGTTTAAACATATTATTATTGTAGTGCTAGTAGAATTAAACAAGAAAGAATTATTTAATTTGAAAATTCGGTTAACATGAGAAGTAAATTTATTATATTCTTGGTTGTGATTTAAGTAATAGAAATAAAGAGGTTACGTCATAACTTTTTCGATTTTATATCATTTTCCGCCACACCTATCGCCAGTCTTTCAAGTGCACTATGTGCTGACTTGAAAGATGTTTCAATATTATAAGTGTAGATAGGTTTTATTTGAAATTATTGATAGGATAAGCATTCCACGTTCTTAATATATATGAAACTTTAAGACTACTGCTAAAAATTGTATTAAACTTTTAATAAATATAAGGTTTACAACGGTTATCAAGAATAAATATTGGAACCATTTTAAACTTAGTTTCTATCCATGCTTTCTTAACAATGGGATTCATAGATTTATTAACATCATGGAATGATTCATTGGCTTAAATATCCTAAATATTGTCCTCCGATAGTTAGAAAAAAGTAGCATCTATAAATAAAAAATTGATCATTATATCAATTCTCAAACTTTTGAAACTAATTTGAATTATCGAAGATTGTATAGGATCTATTAGAGAATTGTGGCACGTATAATAATTAAATATTTGTATTAATACATTTGTAACCTCTCAATGTTTTTCTTTTCCTTTGTGTGTGTTTACGTTACTATACACACTTTGGTTAAGTAAAACATGTCAAAGTTAATACATTCTGAGAAAATACATATACATTTTAAATTGTGAGCTGTGTAAAAAAATCGCGTGTTTAACTTTATTGAAATGTGTTAAGAATGATTAGTTATGATTTTAATGTATGACAGTACTTAATCAACTGTATTACCTCATCGGTAGTGATAATAACGCACAGTATGTGGAGTAGCGGCTGGAGTCCATACAGTAACTGCATTCAGCTAATATTTAAACATCAGTACTCTGACATCCACAGCCATACGTTGAAGACCAGGGATCAGTATTAGCGGCAAGTGATATCACACTAATGTAATTCCGCCGTTTCTTTATCACGGACAGATTGAAGCACAGCCTTTTCTTAGGGACACTGCAGCAAATGTTTATCCCTATCAATTCTCTGTTATTGAGGAGAAGGTTGAGGAAAAGCTGTGAGCGCTTTGCAGTAAATAACACAAGCATTCCTGCTATGGCTTGGTGACATTGAATATATATTTCTGACTCAGACTACCCTTAATGTGGAGTTTGATGATAGCTGAAGTAGCCAAAACCCATTGCTGATTAGCAAACTTCTGTTCCACTATGATCTACTAGTGGATGACACTCTTTGGTTGACAAAACAACCACGCTTTTTTAAAGTTGCATGAGATATTGTTAACGCTTGTAACTTTTGTGTATTTTGATTTAACCCAAATAAGGAAGGACTAAAAATAATGCTTTTGAACATCTGGTACAGCTCTTACAACATTGTCTAGTTGAATGAGATAATATAGTTAGAACGGGGTGACCTACACGTGTTCATATAAAGCTTATAAATGACACAATCAATTTGAGTTTACTAGTTGACCTGGAAGATATCGATTTTGAACCACGCTACTTGTAGTGGAATCAAAACGACACAGCATCGAAAGGCATACAAAATATAAAACTGGAATATTTCCTTAAAAGTTTTCCGGGCTCTTCATACTTAATACTGACGTTTAGGTAATATTTTAATACTGTCAGGATATTAAAAGTTAGAGAAAATCGTTATTTAAAATCTTTACATATAATTAAAAATATATTTACTTGTCTGGGGGTTATCTCAATTGTATAAAGCGTAATAAATCTAATTTCAGAAAAAAATAATGATTTAATATTTTTAACCCTATTGATATTTTTCAATGTTGACCACCACTACAACTAAAACCCCCAAAACTTATGATTTTTTCTAGGATAAACTTTTCAAAAAATTCAAGAACCTTGTTTGAGTATTTGAACAGTAAATATTAGGAATACTGAAAGTACAGTACTTCAAACAAAAACAAGCGAAGAAATACTTTTCAAAGTAAATAGCATAAGGGAGAAATTTTATAACATACTTTGGCAACAAGCAATGGTGGCGCCAATTTAACAGTTAAATACCTTTATTATTACATTTGTAAACTCGCAACGTTTTTCCTTTCCTTTTTGTGTGTCTATGATACTATAAACACTTTCGTTTAGTCTAAAAAGCCAAATTAATATACGTCTGAGGAAATAGACGTAAATGTTTATTTAAAAACTATGCAAATCACTCGCGTGTACAACTTCATTGTAGAGTGATAAGGTTTTTAATTTTTGCTAATTTTTTATCAACTGTTCTGCCTCAGCGGTAGTAATAATAATGAACATGTATGTGACGTAGTGACTGGTGCCCATACAATACTTAAATATTGCAAAATATACTGTAAAATAAGTAGGTTATAGTACTTCAGCGGTTCTACTGGTAAATAAGTCAGTCATGAGCTGCTACAATCTAAACTCAAGGATTAATTGTTTAACACCAATATTCAGACTACATTTACATCCATACATGCAAGATAATATCTACGTGAATTGTATTCAGTGAGAATTGTGTTGTTTTGACTTATCCATTTGAAGAATATTTCAGTCCAAACGACAGAGGTTCAGCCGTGGTCGTAGACCGGAAGAAGACTGAATATGAACTCTTGCTAACTTTGTCCACATCAACTTGAAGCAAAATGTCTTACGATGCCACTGTAATAAACAAATTCTCGAGGGTATAAAGTTTTAAAATTGTGTTTTCATGGTAACGAGGAATAATTACTGTTTGTTAAGAAATAGACCAATCTTAAGTTTTAACTTACCGTTATATAAACTCTCTGGAAGAGAACACATCTGGATCTGTACACTAAGATAATTATGAAAAGAATCAATATTTATTTCCTCATGGAAATAAAGATCACACAAATATACAAAAACAGGATATGATCTACATAAAGCCTAATTAAATGCCTAACAAAAAATATAAGTAGTGTAAAATTTTTGTGCAAAAATTTAACGTATTGAGAACATGAAATTTACAATATAAGTATGTATTAATGTAACTTATATTCACTCATAATATAATAAAAAAGAAAAAAAAACAAATACATCATAGCTACAACAAATAAAATGTTTGAGAATAAGATGACTATCAGATAACAACGACAAAAATGATAATGTGATGATGAATGATTAATAAATAGTAAAAATTTTAACTTAATTTATGAAAAAAAGATTTGATCTAAAACAGTTTATTAGGAGGCTTGGAAACTCTCGCACTTAAACACTCATGCCACACGTAACAAAAATCTCTCTCTCTCTCTCTCTCTCTCTCTCTCTTTGCTCTATTTCCCCCTTTTTCTGTTCCTACATTTACCACCATCAAAAGACACTCTCTCTCAACACACAATCCTACACAACTACAACATCATGACACTATCATACGCCAACCCACTGTAAATACTCCTGATGAAAATAGGATCAACAAAACCTAGTGATATCAATCACAGCTAGCATGTCTTATCATCCATCTCATGATCAAGTGTCTTTCAATATAACATGACACAATTTTAGTAGCTGCACTTGCAAGTACAAGTAATTTACTATGTCAGTGAATGTGCATTGTTCTATTACATTTTTGTAGAGACAGACAAATTTTCTTTTCCATTTCTATTCTACCCCTCCTTTTTTAATGGTTACACTGGTCCAAACCCATAAAGTTGTTTGATATTTACTAAACAGATCAAATAGAATGGTTTGTACTGCAAAAATAGAGAGTACTAAGAAAAGTGACAGACAGAAGCTGCACTATCCCTTAATAAGATACCCTTGTTGTCTTTCTAATAATACAAATACATTTGTAATATTTAATTTCTAAGATGTACAATTGTTTAAAGTTATTTTGATGTAGTGTAACAGAAACTTTAATCAATTTTTCTTTTATTTAAAACATGACGTTTCAATTTTTGTAATTATTCTTATAGAACATAAGGTTAAATATTTTTACTGTGTATTAATCATCAACTGTTTATAATATAATATTCTGTCACATTATATCTCATGAAGCCTCGCTAAATATATCATTTATAAGGGCCTTAGTTTTATCTAAATGTTTTCATAACATAAGTACCTTGTTTTATAATTTTAACATTTTGCTACATCAATTTTCTTCAGCACATAAATAAATGTATACTACGTTATTTATTGACTGCTTAGTTATTGCTCCGCATTTAAAAACCATTCTTTATTACAATCTCCCATACATTCGTAAGTAAAATTTTTATTAAATAGATTGGAATGACTGAGAGTATTGATTTTACGAAACAAATCTAAAGTAGTAAGAAAGTTGAGTACTATCATTTCAGAATATGTAGATTATTCACGCAGTAAAAAAATTCTAGGATAGTAAAAATTAACAACACATCATTTCAGCGCACCCTTGCGTTGTAGTACACTGCCTACCTCGCTATAAGTAATTATTAAAACACAGGTTTTTAACCTAACTAACTCAAGAAACAAAAATGTGAATGCATCATTTAGCATGATATCTCAATAAATATCATCTTCAACCTGTAAAATGTTCAGGATACTTAATTTCTACATAGACAACACCAAGTTCTATGATTTATGTTGAACTGTAGAATTTGGTTGAGCGTTATTGAGGCACTTAGTGAGCTAAAAAATTCCGTTTATACCTACTGAGAGGATGTTAAGCTTTCTATTCTGTATGATTTATCTGTAACCCAGCATGACGATATTGAAATGAGCTATACGATTAAAATTTTGCATGCAACTTTATCGAAGCCTATTACACAACAACACGTGGTGCAGCGTACTCGTACCTTGCATACATAAACCAACAATAAAAGAAATTGATGTGGTCCAAGTAAAAACACAAAAGTGGAACATGTAACTGCGGAATTTTAGGAAAATTCACAAGCAACAATAAAGTGCTAATCACAAGTAACCGTAATTGTCTATAACGATTGTAAATCACTGATATAATATATAAAAGTTAAGCGTACATTTTATTTCAATTAATATATGTACTAAATATCTAAGTATTTTAAATTAGAAAGGACAGGGCATATTTTTGAAATTTTGTAACAAAAGAAAGACAACTAATGCCAAGGTATTCTGAAAATGGTGAAGAAAAAAGTGAACTAATTTTACGTTAAAATGGATGGATAAAATACCAGCAAGCCCTACCCTGATGAAACTGCAGAAGATTATAATTTTAAGAAAACTAGAAGCTAGCTTATCATATTATGTTATTGACATATCCTTTTGGATTATAATGTATTCAAGGAAATGTTTGTAAACTTACAAAGCGTTTCTGGATATAAAAAGTTTCACCAACACGATTTACATTATTTTGTCAGCTGTGCCACTGAGATTTAATTGAAACACTTTACACCAGCTGGATTTATTAAACGTGATTTTTTATGTTTACATTTATTTTGTTCCTAATTATAACGGGTTTCAAACGTATTAATGTATTATTTCCATTAAAACAAGTCACAGTGTATAAATAATTTGCAGTAAACTATTTCGGAGACATAAATCGGTTGATTGATCTAGGGTGAAACACTGTTTTATTGAACAAAGCATACTTCGTCGTACAGTCGTCTTCAAGAAATCCAATTTTTTTTATTTTTTGGCCTGTGGTCTTAGTGGCTTGATATAATGTGGACTTATGTGTGCATTGCTCTCTCCCGGTGAGATGTTACAAATGTTAGTGTCTACTCGTCAACAGAAATCTGGAATTCTCACTAAACCTTAAAATCTGAGTCTCCGAAGAAAGAACCTAAAGGCCCAGCTTGGCACCACTCCGAATGGTAAAACAAAATATAGGCTATTATTTTATTCCTAGATCGTAGTCATTGTTACTGTATTTAATTTTGTTTATTGCAATTATACTAGAATGAGTTAAAAATAATTATGAGTTGACAAAACCAATTAACCTTTAGTTTTTTTTTATTTTTACAAATCCTATATTACAAGTTTTACATTAACAGACATTAGCAAACTCATAACAGGCGTTCATAAATTGTAAGTATTTGGTAATTCATTTATATTGATAACGTTTTGTGTATAATAGACGGTATTTATTTACCTATTAAGAGAGCACGTTGCAAGGTTTTAGGTTAGAATTGGGCAAAACATTTATTATTTTGGAACTTTTTAGATAAATTTTGCATGTAGTTCTGCTAAATACTGACCGTGCCACGCCGCTACTTAAACGTGGGTTAATTAATTACATTCTCATTGAAATGCATATTTCAACTGCTACCAAATCATTTTGTCACTTAACTATTATTACATAACAGTCACATTGACTTTTGTTTCTTCTAATGGTAAACCCGTGATTATGATTTATATATTACATGTAATAGTTGTATTACATTTGCAGTACAATAGCTTATCTGATTAAACCTCATTTTAATAGTTCATGATTATTTAGTGATAATAAACTATTAAATTATGACATAGTTACTGTTTCTTTCTAATAATTATTTCTAAAATTTCTTTTAGGCATCTCTAAATATCAATTAAAACCCATGTTTCATTTTAGAACATTATTTTATCGGTTACTACGATTCAGGACAATAGGCGTAACGCAGGGTTTGTAGCCGTTTAAATTGGGTGGCCAAACTACGGAATGTTTATTTACAAAGATTTATTCTTACATTTCTCGTTGCCATTTGGGTAACTTAAGTTTCGATAACGCTCGGCAAAATTCTACTGGTTGATATGCACCTCAATTCGAAATGCATCTATTTGATCTATATCACGAGAAAGATTCCTCAGTACAATGGACAGTGCTTAAAACGATGCAATTTTAAGAAATAATTGTGAAAAAATAGACTTACTCAAACTATATTTGATCAGAGCTTTAATAAGTTAGTATCTCCGAATAATTAGTATCCTTAGGTACAACATATATTTTGTCAGACCTTTAATAGGTATCTCCGTAAATAATACTGACCTTCATAGAACATTTGACAGTGCTGATTCAAAAGCAACAAGAAAGCGTCAAAATTATAAAAGATGTATTCTTTCACGCAGTTATGATATTTATCTACCCTTTATAATACTTAGATATGACGTTGATCCAAACGAGGTTATGGATTAAATGCGTGTTTTAGAGATCTACACCTCTTAGTATATTTCATAACAATTCTTTGCAACTGGGAAGACTGTAATTTTACTATTACGTTTCATGTCGTTATAATATATTGTGGGAGTCACCACATTTTTTTAAAGACGTACAATACTAAACGTCATAGTTATCTAAGGAAATGAACTATTAAGATGAAAAGATACTATTAATACAACTCATGAAATAATAATTGCCATGATTAATTGTAATTACATTAAGATTATAAGCTATTCTCTTATAAACATATAGTTAACCAAATAATATTAGCGTGATATTCTAAAATAGCTATTCTAGCCAAATTGACTTTCACATTAAGCAGTGCGTTACTTACAGTAGTGTATGTGTTGTGTGTGTGTATTAATGTGAGTAGGGCGACCTGCAATTGAATAACCCTGTAACAATTTAGGAAAAACAACATAAAAATTTTAAATTTCTTATGATGTAAATTATAAGATTTGCAAAACCATTATATTTATAGAAATATTTTAATAAAGTACAGATTTACAATTAGTGTAAATTTTTCTAGCTCATCGGACATCTCCTCATTCTACGATTTAGTGTATATTTATCCTTAATTAAACTCCAGTAAATATCATATGCGTACTTTTAGTACATTTCGTATTTAAGTTAATAACATCCGTAAATCTTCGTGAAAGTTTTATGGATTTTGTATTACTTTAAGAGTATTACTGCTATAAGTTGCTAATCATGGGGGAGGGGTGAGTTGAAGTGAGAATACGTTCAGATTCTCCCACAGCTGGATAAGAACCTCGTTCTCGTTTAATCCAGAATGAGATGTATCACTGACAATTTTTTTATAATTCTTCATTGTTATTTACAGTTTTCTGATAAAAATATACCTGAACTAAATCAAAATTTCATTTGCAATTTTCATTAATGATATAATAGTCGTATTCAGCAATTTATCGTGTTAACACTTTAAGAGTTCTGTACTGTATAATATTATAATATACACCGAGCTTTACTGTTTCAAAAACTGATAATCGTATCTCGCAATGCTTTGAACCCACTGCAGAAAGATAAAAATGTATATGTTAATCATAATATTTTTATTTTTTTATTTGAAAGTCATTATTTTAAATAAGTAAAAAGTAATGCTAAGATGATCATAGCATAATTCACCTGTTAGCAGTTAATATTTGTAGTTTCTTGTGGACTATCCACAGTACGTGGATTGATAAAGTAATTTTCAATACACAGAACAATACGCTCCCTACTTTGCAGCCCTCTGTTATACAGTATTTCTACCATACATAACTATAGCTAAGACTGAGGCAATAAGTATATGAATTTGATTTACTAGTTTAAATACTTTAGCTTGAACCTAAAGTACCTTTGTTCAGAGTCCCAGGTTTAAAGAAGCGTCGAGAAATCTCTATTGTAGTTAACGACTGATTAAATTGCACTAGCTGTGTCCTCTCTTTGATATAATTCTAATTAAAAATTTACGTTACAATAATACAATAATTGTATCCTTGAGTCTTGCTATTTGGTTCGATTGGCTGTTCACTTCGATTTATTATTTCAATGGAGTAAATAGCTAGAAATTGATAATAATACCTCTTGGTAAGGATTTCAAAAACTATGAAAAAAACCTAATGATAGGATACATAATCTTGAACATAATCTTACTAAATGGAAACATATAATAGTATATCCCGTAAGAGCAGTAAGCTTTGTATAGAAGTAATTAAAAATGTAACTGGCCATACGTGGGAAAGTCTGAAACATGTTCCGGCAACAAACAACACTGGTTTAAATATACGCATTAGTTCTTAACAAAAGGTTTCATTAAATTTGCACACTCACAACGTTTTGCTTTTTCCAGAGTATATCAGCAACGTACAGCACAAATTGGAAGCCTCATATAATAATTTTTATTTTAAAGGCGTTACGAGAATATATAATTTGTTGTTGCAATATTATCTTCTTGATGGTAATTGCATAAATTTGTAATCAAGGAGTAGATATCCTCCAAACATATAAACATTATTAAGAACCCAAGGTCTTATTAAAATATTATTGTTGTACGTCTGTCAGTACGTCAATCCATCCGCCTGTCTGTCTGTGCGATAAATCTTTATAGGAAGATTTGATTTACGTGTGGAGGAAGATTTGAACCCCTTCCTAAGCGACGTGACCATCTAATCTTTGCTTACGTGTAAAAAATTGCACAGTCAATCTACATGAAGACACTCATCAGTATCGTATTTTATATAAAATTGAAAATATTAAACTTGTAGTCGCTGATATAAATTCTTATCAGTATAAGGTTATTGGTCTGTCAGCAACGGCCTCAAGTTGAATATCAGCAAGTGTACCGCTTTACATATAGCTACACAACAAAAGATACAGTCACTCGACCACGTAAGGTGATGGTGATACTTAAAGCCTAGATCCTGATGATTCAGCGATCTCTTTTGCCAATCATTTTGTCCGTATTTTATTACTGTTATCCAGCATATGGGAGTAGCCTCTCAAGAGAGGACACGGGAAGGGTTCTAAAGCTGCAAAACACTGCAGCAAGGATTACTCCTCTTACGTTTTGACCAAGTGTCCCTTTCTCGTGAGGCTGTCCCCCTTCTTCCTATATACTTCAGTATGGTGACGTGCTGCATGGTCAACAAAGTCTTGTCTCTAAAGGAGCCGCAGTACCTTAGTGAGAGACTTCCTGGAAAGAGGTTGCTGAACGATGCGTTAGTCAGCGTAAAATACTAAATTTTCCTACAGTTAGGCTAGAGACTAGCCGAAAATATTTCTCCTAATTTGAGACTATCCAGTATAATGAACTTTTAGAAGACATTACAGTGGAAGCCCTATTCCTATCCATCCAGTCAGGGACCTTAGACAGTTTTTACGTTCATAAAGATTAGCTTTCACGATATATTGAACTGATATGGACACCAATCGTTGACAGTACTCTAGTGGAAAGTAACGACTAACACGATCAAATACTCGTAGTGCTCTGGCGAAGGTAGTTTCATCTGTAGCTTTTTGGACCACATTGGTTTTAATGTTTAATATATCTGGTCTTCACTGGTTAAGCACGCCAAACTGATCTAAAATATATTATACCGACTTGCAGAGTTGATTACAATTTAATCCTAGAATTTTATTCAGGGTTTTGTGACAAATAACCCCAATCTTTATACGATCGTAGTGGAATGTCCAACAGTTAATATTCAACAACAAGGGCAAGAAAGGGTTTAGAACCCCATAAGTACAACGTTACTCTCCTGCTAGGTAGGGCAGCAACATTCCTTGAATGGCTGGTCACTCTGAGGCACGCAGAGATACTAGGCGGCAGGCTTATATACTATGAATGAATAATGACAGCTGATATAAACATTTTCACTACTAAAAGTATTTTTCATTTCAATATTATTATAAGTGTTATTGATACTTAGTAAATTTGTATCATTTTAGAAGATATTAAAATGAAACCGAGCTAAACCAAATAACAGTGTGTTCAGAACTGACACTCGTATCTACGCACAAGGAATCTACATACAGATGTTATCAAAAGTTGTCACAGACAGGAATAAGGACGGACAAACAGACAGACGTACGTCCTTTGGCCGTATGGTCTCAAAATAAATAGCGTTCTTAAATATATAAGCAAAAATGCCTTTATATAAGAGCGTTGTCGTTTACAAACGTTTTTCTGAATAACAAGGTAGTTAAAAATTACATGGTGATTTATGTCCTTAATTAGAATTCACTCACTTCAGATTTTCTTAATTTAATTTCATTTCTGGTTTTAAAATTGGTTTTAAAAATGAACAAATAGTAAGAGTCAACCTCTATTAAAAACTCTCCGTCAGCGGTACGGTATAACACATATAGATAAAAACGAATTTGAAAATAAATATGTATAATTCACTTTAGATTTATGTAATATAGAATGAAATTTTACAGCATAATAACTGTTTGCAGTATTACATTTTTTCAGGAATTATTTTATGGGACTTTAATTTGTTTTTATATTTTGTTAAAACATATTAGATTCGACTGAATAATTAAATAATCGTCTTTTAATGATTTAATGTAATACTGTAAGCAAAATAAAATACTTAAAACAAACTTATTCGTAGGAATATAAAACTGAAAAATTATCAAGAAAGAGGTAACAAAAAGTTTCAAAACATGCTATGGAACATATTCTAGACACGCACCTACGAGATCAGCCCCGACGAGGTTTTTCTCAACGAGCGCCAAGTTGACATCTAAGATTCTCAAAAAAATATGTTATTGTCACTTTTATATTGTTATTCATCCTAACTATCTACTGTTAAGGGGTCAGATTTAAAGAATTTACTTAGCATATATTATATATTTTGTCTTTTTCAATACACTGTAAAATTACATAAGTTCAATTTTCATACAATGTTTGAAAGAATTGTTCCAATAAACTTGTTAAGGGATTATTGACTCTATTCTTGTCTAACAGTTTTACTATAACAAGAATAGAGAAATAAATATAGAAATTTTACGTTCGTTTAACACAATTTTTTATTTATAATTAATGTCTAAGTTCTGTACTTTGATATATCCTGAGAGAGAATTCCTTATCCACAAACTCTACTTTGATATAGTCTGAGAGAGAATTCCTTATCCACAAACTCTACTTTGATCCACAAACTCTGAGAGAGAATTTGATATCCTCATCCACAAAACTCTACTTTGATATAGCCTGAGAGAGAATTCCTTATCCACAAACTCTACTTTGATATAGCCTGAGAGAGAATTCCTCATCCACAAACTCTACTTTGATATAGCCTGAGAGAGAATTCCTTATCCACAAACTCTACTTTGATATATCCTGAGAGAGAATTCCTTATCCACAAACTCTACTTTGATATAGCCTGAGAGAGAACGCCATATCCACATCCTTTAACTTTAAAGGATGACTTGAGAAACTATATCTTTGTTAAGTATATCTAATGAAGACGATCTTGTGACTAAAGATTATTGATTATTTATTTATTAAAATTGGGAAACACTATCAAGTAGTTTTAAATATTATTCATTTTAATTGTGTTACCAGTTAGGTAGATTTAATAAAGCATATCCTTGAAACTCGCTATCTTGATGGAATAAGCAATGTAACGTTTAGCTAATAACTAGTATCATATTTGTAATCAGGTCAAGATTAAAGTTAGTGCGAAGGCAGTAGCACATAGCTTGGATGAGTTTTTAAACTAATTATTTAATTAATCGTTTCAAAATGGCGGAGATTCTAATTTACGAAAACATTTTAAACACAATATTTTCCAATATATACTATTTATGTTTGAGATCCCTTCAGATTTCGAGAATGCGACCGTTCAAATTTGGGAAAAATACATTTTATATCTGGACTAAAAGCTAAGATCGCGATTGACTTGCGATAAAAATACAAATTTTTAGCTATGACACTAAGTTATTTAGTAATTTCATATGTATAAATCTCAGCTTATAAACCATATAATTACTAATAAAATTTAAAATACGCCAATATAACTACTAAATACACCTATTAGATTAACGTAGAGACTAACGTAACTTGGAAATTGTGGAAAAAATGCCAAATTATATTCAAACAATATTTTTATTATATAAAGTTAAAACTCTATTTCATAATATTATAGTGGGTGATAGTTCGTCTTAATATAAAATATATATTTAGAATGGAATGCATTACATTTTATCTTAATTAGAAACAAAGTTTTACATATGCTGTGGTATATTGTGTGCTATCTAGATTGTTTCTAGAATGCGATTAATCTAATAATGTGGAAGGAAAGAGATTTAGCATAATTACTATTGTAATTTAAATTGCCGGAACCTTATGATTTATATTAGTTTCATACCCAAGAGAAACCCAAGATAAAAATTACAAAGCTTTGAATCTAAATCACTCCAATTTTACAATACTTTCTTCTGTACTAAGTTAATAGGGAATGAAAAAACCAAACAGGTTAATTTAATTATAAGTAAAGTATAAAATATTTATAGTCACATTCATAATTATTACAATCTAACTACCCAATTTATTACTACTTTCATTAGTAATATTATACTAAGATTAAGAACTATTCTCATATAAAGTATACTAAACCAATTAATATAAGAGTGCCATTCTGAAACTACAATTTTTAACAAAATTATTTTAAATATTTAAAGTAGAAAAATACATTACCTAGTGTACATGTCGTGTGTGTATTAGTGTAAGTGGGGCGACTTCCTGCCGCATTGGTCGCATCACCCTATAACAATCAGAAAAGACAGCATGTATTACTGTATAATGAAAAACCATAGAGATCCTAACACCAATATAATCACAGAAATATACCTTCATTAAACAAATAGTTTTAGTAATAAGTATATTCATGGAACAAATATGTTAACTTAAGTCTAATATTAGCAGATAAATTTAGTTACCTTAATGTATGGTGTAATGGAAAATTATTGTTGTAGTTAAATGTAGTTCTACACGCACGCACACTTTCACACTTTCCCATTCAATCATCAGTCATACTTTGTGTGTTTTGCAACACACATGGAATAGTGTTACGTGATAATGTCAAAGAGAGGACGACAAGCCGACGCAGGACCGAAGCCACCTGAAAATAATCACATTCTTGGAATATTTAACACTAGGCAAGGCTTGTGACGTAATGTTAAATGCGTGATAAACTATGTCTTCCATGGGTTTGTCATTTAAAACACTCTGGAAAAAATCTTCGTGATGAAATATATGGTTGAGTGAAATATTTTGTACATTCTTTTGTAACTCACTAATCAATATTAGTAATGAATAATTGAGCACTTGGTGTTTCCTCTATAACAGAATTTAGAAGTATAGAATAAACAAGTAAAACAATCCTAATATTTAAATATTATATTTACCGAACCGGCTTCTATAAGGATAGAACGAGGTATATCCAGTCAAGGGCACGTACTTCAAGTCAGTAGGTTAATTTGTTATCGATATATCCCCCTGATTTATAGGCAAAGCTATTATACAGTTAATTAAATTTGTGACTGAGTATTATTGATTTAGGTACTTTAATAAACTTTTTAATAAAATTACCAGTTAGATAGATTAAATAGTCACGTATTTATTTAAATCGACATCTTGATGTAATATAAATAGCCATATGTAATATAACGGGAGCTAATAACTACCGTATGTGTAATCAGATCCAGATTGAAGTTGGTGCAGACACACGTAACACATTACTTGGATGAGTTTTAAACATTTTAATTTAATCGAACATTTTTAAATAGTGGATATTCTTATTCATGTAAAAATTGCCAATAAAATATCTTCCAATATATTTATGTTTTGCGATCACATCAGGATTTCGTGAATGCGACCGTTTAAATTTTGGAAAAATAAATTACATATCTGTACTAAAATCTATGATCGCGAGCGACATTGTGTGAGTAGAAGTAAAACGTTTACTTCAATGACCTGTTGTTCAAAAATTCCAATGGTGAGACATAATTGTTTATTACATAAATTTATTTCAGCCAATGTCTAACTAATTTTTTTATTTAAGAATATGCAGGAATAAAAAAGTATTGCAGTAATTTTATATTTGCGAATTTCAGCTTTGTTGATTATGCTTAAGTTCTTAAATAAAATAATAAATATATTCACATAAAATAAAATATATATTTTTGCTATCGAACACTCATAGATGCATGCACGTTAAAAATGCAGACTAGAACGTAAGTTGGAAATTGTGTAAAAATGTCCAGATTCCAATCAAAGAACTTTTTTATTATATGAAGTTAAAACTTTATTTTATATTTAAATTGTTGATGGTTCAACATAATTTAAAATGCATTACTAGAATGGTAATGGGAGAGCGGACTACTCTGTCCCTAAATCTTTTCGTCCCATCAGTTTATCTTCGTTTCTACTGAAAACAATAGAAATACTGGTGGAGAGGCACCTGAGAAAGGGAGTTCTCTCAGACACTCCCCTTCATCGCAACCAACATGCATACCAGCAAGGCAAATCCTGTGAATCAGCACTGCACCAACTAGTCAGTAGGATTGAGGATAGCCTGTCCGCCAAGGAATTGGCATTGTGCACCTTCATAGACATTGAAGGAGCTTTTGACAATGCCAAATTCACTGCAATGGTAAGTGGAGCACAGCGACGTGGCCTCGAGCCAGCTCTGTGCCGGTGGCTTAGGGCCATGCTGTGCTCCAGACGGATCAGGGCCGATCTCAATGAAGAATCGCTTGTTATCGCACCTACAAGGGGATGTCCTCAAGGAGGCATCCTGTCACCTCTACTGTGGAATCTAGTAGTAGATGGTCTACTTGAGGACCTTACTAACAATGGAATCTATGTCCAAGGATATGCAGACGACATAGTCCTTATGGTACAGGGAAAATATACAAATGTTGTTGTTGATATCATGAATACCAACCTTCAACATGTACACAACTGGTGTCAGGGAGAGGGACTGAAAGTAAATCCCTCTAAGACAGTAGTTGTACCATTCACTAGGAAAAAGAACCTAGAGTCTCTTTCTAGGCTGAAACTCGCATCCACTCAGCTTGAGTGGTCAAAGACAGTCAAATATTTAGGACTGACTCTAGACCATAAGCTTACGTGGAATGATCATCTTAATAATATCCTGCACAAAGCAAAGTGGGCGCTCATGACGTCCGGGGCGTAAAACCCCATATAGCACTATGGCTTTACAAAGCAGTTGTAAGGCCTCAAATCACTTATGGTTCATTAGTCTGGTGGACAAAGGTGAATCAGGTAACTGCCAAAGCCAAGCTTGAAAGCTTACAAAGGCTTGGCACAATCTTTGTAACCGGAGCATTCAGGAGCAGTCCCTCAGCGACCCTCGAGGTGGCTTTAGGACTTCTACCTCTTGATGTCCATATAAAAGCTGAAGCGCGTAAGTCAGCTTATCGGCTGATGGTTGCTGGCTTGTGGAGGAATGGCGCGTCTAACGCGAGCCATGGCGTCATCACTGAAGCTGTAAACCCAAGCGCTATTCTCGAAATGGTCTCCGACGTAATGAGAACGGAGTTCGTATTCAATAAGCCATTCTCTGTTGACTTCTACTCCAGAGATGAGTGGAAATCGCAAGATAACATCCCAACAATAAGAAAGAGCTTTGTCTGGTATACGGATGGCTCGCTTATTAAGGGTAGAACTGGATATGGAGTGTTTAGTCAATCCCCTAGAACTGCCCTTTGCGGCAGTTTGGGTCGGAACTGCTCCATATTTCAAGCCGAAATCTATGGTATCCTAGCCTGTGCCAACCTAGGCCTCACCAGAGGGTACCAGGGAATGAACATCTGTATAATTTCAGACAGTCAGGCAGCTCTTAAAGCTCTTGACTCCAACAGCATTTCATCCAGGCTTGTGTGGGAGTGCTTTAACACTCTCTGCAAGCTTGGATCACGCAACTGTGTGCGTCTTGGTTGGGTACCGGGCCACACAGGCATAGGTGGCAACGAATGCGCCGACAGGCTTGCCAAAAGCGGAGCAAGCATGCCATACACCGGTCCAGAACCGAGTTGTGGTATAAGCAAGTCAGCCGCTTACCAAAGTATAAACAAATGGTCCAGGAAGACACACCGCTTGCGGTGGCAGAGTCATCAAGGACAAGCACTCGGCAAAAGACTGCTTGCCGATTCTAGCTTCGGCTTCACCAGATGGCTGATGGGGCTGGGCAGGGATCGGGTTAAGCAAGTGATTGCCTTGATCACTGGACACGGCCACTTCAGGAAACACCTAAACACTCTAGGTTTACGAAATGAGGACTCGGAGTGTAGACTCTGCAATAAGTCTGAAGAGACTGCAAAACACATAATACTGGACTGTGAGAGACTGGGAGCAAGGAGAAGGGCTCTTTTCGGTGATAAACAACCAGGCGACGAACCAGATGCTAGTATCGGGGAAAAGCTTCTTAGCCTAATTAAGGGCACAAAGATAGGCTTACCCCTCTAACATCAAAGGGGCACACAATAAGCTCAGGTTGACGTGTGAGGATCTATGAATCCACCCCAATATCCCAAAGCAAAAAAAAAAAAAAAAAAAAAAAAAAAAAAAAAAAAAAAAAAAAAAAAAAATAAATATTGTATGCATTGCATTTTATCTTAATTGGAAACAAAGTGTCAGCTTTGCTGTGATATATCTATTTGCTATCTAGATGGCTCCTGGAATACGATTAATCTAATAGTGTGCATGGAAATATATATATATATATATATAGCATAATTTCTATTTTGATTTAACTTTTCGCATCCCTAAGATTTACAGTAAAAAGTTTGAAAACGCGCACTCACATACACTATTATTGTAAGACATAAACTATCACACTTGTTTCGAGCCCTAATTTTACACTCAACATAATTTCAAAATAGTAATTACAAAAAACCTGCTAACTGAATCATTGCGATTTTACAATACTTTCATGTATACTAAGTTAATAGGCAATAAGATAAACCAAACACGTCATTTGTTTACAATTGAAGTAGGGAAGACTGTACGATTTACGTTTATATTACAATCTAATTTACCAAATTATTACTAATGTCATGACTAATTTTAATTATATTAAAATATTATAGTAATTGTAATTATATTAAAATTATTAACTATTATCATGTAAATATATAATAAACCAATTAATATAAGTATGCCATTCTGAAAAACCAATTTTAACCAAATTGATTTAAAGTATAACAATACACTACCTAGTGTATGTGTCGTCTTTGTATTAGTGTGAGTGGGGCGACTTCCTGCCGCATTGGCCGCATCACCCTGTAACAGTTAGAAAAGACAGCATGTAATAGTTTATCATAGTAAAACATACAGTTCCCAAAACCAATATAATTATAAAAATATACGTTAATTAAATAAATAGGTTTAATACTGAGTATATTGATAGAACAAATATGTAAACTTAAGTCCAATATTAGCAGATAAATTTAGTATACCTTAACATGTTGTGTAGTGGACAATTATTGTTGTAGTTAAATGTAGTTCTACACGTACGCACACTTTCACACTTTTCCATTCAATTATCATTCATACTTTTTGTGTTTTGCAACACACGTGTGGACGTGTTACGTGATAATGTCAAAGAGGGGACGTCAAGCCAATGCAGGACCGAAGCCACCTGAAAATAATCAGAACAAAACTCTCGAATCACAAGTATGACATCAATCAGAAGAATGGTTTATTTATAATACCTTACAAAAGAGTCTTGAGATTTGACTAAATCTGTAGTTTCAGAATGGCATTAAATTTACACCTAAATGTCTCAAATACTTACAGTACTGTGTCATCTCGCATTGAGGATAAGAAATATAGCATGCTGAAACATGATTTCAAATTAATAATCAAAACATAATGAGTAAGTTATTAAACTAATGCTTAGATAATATGGTATAGATAATATTGTAGTGGTTTAAATACAGACAGAAAATATGGAACGAAGGAAATGTATATGAGATCCATTAAAATGTAACTTATAACACTTCTAATAACCAACCTTGGCAGGGATTGGAACTGCCTGTGCTTAAAGCAGTTGCCGTGCCTCCACAACTGTTACCAGAACCGACAGCAATGGCTGCAGTGAAACTGTTATGCGCACCCAGGTTAGAGCATTACATGGTACTAGGGCCAGTCCTTGTCCAGGTCGGCGCCCTTCTACTATGTAATACTTCCCCTCCCTTATTAGGTTGATTATTTGAGATATTTAGCTTACGTCACTTGTGCTGCAATCTACCACAGACAATATGCACTTACTCGACAAGAGAATAATTTAGATCCGTAAATTCTCACTAGAACTTTACTGTATTAATACATGATAAATGCATTTAATGTTTTCAGATTACAATTGTTTAATTATTATTGTAGTGCAAGTAGATTATGACAAGAAAACAAAATTTTTATTTGACACACCGGTTGATATTAAAAGAAAATATATTCTATTCTCGGTTGTAATTTAAGTTATATAAATATAGAGGTTACTCCTTATTTAGTTCAATTAGATCTTGAAGTACACTCCTAATTGCACCCAATCTTTCAAGTGCACAATGTGCTGACTTGAAAGATGTGTCAATATTATTAAAAGATAAGTTTGATTTAATATTATAATATGATAGGATAAGACTTCTACGTTCACAATATATAAAAATTTAAGAACAATAATAAACATTGGACTTACCTTTTCATAAAGATTAAGTTCACAACGGTTAAAAATACTAAATATTGTAACCCTTATAATTTAGTTTATATAGAAACTTTCTAACAATGGAATCCATAAATTTATTAACTTTATGGAATCTTTAACTTTATTAAATATTCTTAATATTCTCCGTTAATAATTTTTGCCCTGTTCTCACTGATGTTGTGTTAGAAGTGAGCCAACGACCACAGGTAGCAGACACACAGGTACAGTACGCGCGCTGAAGGTTCGGCCCTGTCGTTGCCCTACTAACCAAATAAAAACATTGACTCTCCAATGATCCGTCACGGACGGCGATGTTTAATTCTCGCTCGACAATCAACTTATGGTTAGACCAACTAACTTCCTGTACAAATAAAATTCTGAAACTTCGCAGATCTATTTTCCTGTTTATGCCAATGCTAATTGGTGTACTAAGTTTCAATGACTTCTTACTTTTCTTCAATAACATATATTTTAAAGTAACTGTGCCAAAATTGTGATACAAAAAAGTTTGTATTTGAGGATTTTTTTATTATTTGGTCAGGAAACTTTCACCAGCGAGAAAGTTTTTCTGAATGAACTGAAGTTAATTTTAGATTTAACTTTTTTCAGATACATAGTTTAGGTTAGCCGTAACTTAGTCTGAAGTGGAATGTATCACCGACACCGCTGCCCTACAGTTTATGGCCCATTCACGTAAATGCAACATGGCAATACCATTTGAAAGTTTAACATTGAATCACTTTGCAATATTATATTTCTGAAAAAAAAAACACTTTAGGTCATAGTGGTGATCTGTGATAAACTAAAAGTTTTAAACTTTAATGAAATTATGTTGAATTTCACTGTATTATATTCGAATATAAAGTGTTTTGGGGTGTATTGTTTATAAACTAATTTTATGAAAGATGAATGAAAACGAAACACTGTTGTATAAAGAATCCTGATTATGAAAAACTTAATTATTAATTATGTAGCATGACAATAAATTATTTTTTTAGCATTTCTACGAATACACTATACATAGAGGCATTGGTTATATATGGATTAAACCGTATTACATTGTAGCATTCAATTCAAAATTCGAATACTACCTTAGCAATACATTGTATATTAATTGACTTTCTCACAGATAAGAAATAAAATGTCATAAATCTATTAGTGATTAAAAATCGTAAAATTACGTAATTACGTAAAATTGAAACACCACAAGCCGCAGCAGTTCTTTCTAAACATTTATTTATAGGGATTCGTTCATCATTAGAACCCTCCATATAATTTCTCGAGCCTGGCTTCTCGTAGTTTTTCCTCGAGCCACTTTGGAAACGTATCGGACCATTATACCGACTGAGATGATGAATCAAAACAAAACTACTAAAATTTGTAATATAACCTTAATAGCAAGGATAGTATTAAATAATTTGTAACGCCCTCCAACTACGAAAATTCAATAACCTCACAGTTCATATTTTCATTAGTTTTTTACCTAACTAAACTAATGAATTTTGTATAACGCACTTAAACAACTTGTCCACTTCTAATAACAGTGAATACTCGACTGTGAGGGAGAACAGGGGCAATACATATTCAGACTGCAGCGGGCCAAACATTGGCGGATGTCTGCAGAACAGTTGTTATATCGGGCAATCCACCCGTCCCCCGCCATAGTCCGCTCGGTTGACTCGGAGCCGAACCTTCAGCGCGCGTACTGTACTACCTTTACCAACACCCTGGAGGTCTTTATGGAGGCAATACATTGATGCCGTTAATGAAGACATAACGAGAAACGACTCATGTTAAAACTACTCGCGGTCGAATATTTATTTAAGTTCCAGCAGTGGAAAACGAAGTTGTGTCTGCTGATATCACAGGAGATTTGAAAAATTAACCAGTAAATGCACCTAACCCTGTCAGTACACCATCAGAGCCTCGGGAGTCAAGTCGTGGATCACTATTAGCCGCTAGTTTTCTCGCACTAATGTAATTCTACCATTATTTTTTGTACATTTAGATTTAATCCAGATGGGAAAGAACTAAGATTAATGCTCGTAAATATAAACATCTAGTCCAGCTCTTACAACATTTTCTAGTTGAATCAGAATCAGTAAAGTATAGTTACAGCGCAAGGTGACCTACGCGTGATCATATAAAGCTTATAAATGACACAATCAATCCGAGTTTACTGGTTGACCTGGAAGAAATCAACTGTCAACCTCGCTACGTTTGGAAGAATCAAAACGATACAGCACTGAAAGGGATAAAAAAATATCAAGCTGGGATCTTTCCTATAAAGTTTTCCTGGATCTTTATACTTTATACTAACATTTAGGTAATATTTCAATCACTGTCAGGCAATTAAAAAGGAGAGAAAATCGTTAGGTAAAATATTTAAATGTAATTAAAAATACTTTTACTTGTCTGGGGGTCACTTTTTGGTGTCTAAAGCGTAAGAAATATAATTTTAGAAAAAATTAATTATTTCATATTTTTAACCCTATTGATACTTTTATATGTCGATTAGGCAGGCCAGTGACGAAGTAAGTTGCGAAGTTTATATATATTAAAATGCAAATGAGATTTTCTTCCAGATTACAATCCAAGACGGATAGGCCAGGAAAAGAGCAATTCAAATACAATGAAATTACGCATCACCTAATAGAACCTGGTCTTGCATTATAAACATTTATAACTTGTAAAATAAATCATAAAGGAAAAAAGGTCACTGAATAAAATATGCCGGTCAATTTTCTTACCTTATATTTATATTATATTTAGTATAAACATGGTTTATAAATATATCCTATGATCCAAATATACTTATTGTTGACCAACGACAGTATGAGTAAGACCGCGATTAAATGGGTTATGCGAGCATAAAAAATCATTTTATGGTATTCAATAGAAGATAAAATTTTCTGGTTTATTGAAATTCAACACTGAAATTTCTAACTTTACTTGAACTGCACACAGATAACATGCACTGGAAATGAAATCACAATAATAGTTTTGTGGATGCAGAGGTATAAGTATGTGTTATTGTGTCATGTGATGTAAGATATAGTAGCGTAAAATAAAAAACAATATACCTATAATAGTGAGTTACATGAAACTAATATATACCTATTGATGTGCAGTCTCGGATGGACTACATATTTTTAAAGATTAAAAATAAAGCAATAACAATTGGTACACCATTACCTGGCCATATCCATTATCCAATAAACTAATTGTACACTATAAAGGTAATCGGATAAATAATGTATTGATTGGGAAGAGAAGATAGCAAAAACAAATGCAATTGTAAATAATTTGATAGTAGTAATTGATAAGGTATAATAAATTAGAGTAAGGATATTAGTGTGATATTATAATACTAGTATACTAAATATGTCATAAAATAAAGTGGTAAATTTCATTACCAAAAAGCAAGTGTGCTTATTCAAAACAAGGGTATACTACAACAAGTTGTTCGAACTTATCTAATGCATAATTACATTACATAATTTTAAATATGATTTAGACAGTGGCAAATAGAAACATCTCTCTTACTCTAGAAGCATGTGGTTTTCATGTCAACTGACGATGAATTGTTTTTCACTAACTTTACTTCTGCTGTCTGTGGAACTATAACCTGGATAAGGGTGCTCTCTGAATGTGAAACCTCACCTCTGGATTAAAGTGGATCTATAGTGGAACTTGCTCAACGGAATAGTCAAGGGTTCAAGACTAGTGATTAGCCAGTGGCCAGACTACAGTAAAGTATGCTAGCACTGTTCTTGTGGATGATAAAGATTACAAAAATGAACTGATTTCAATTTCATATTACTTACAATTTTTAAAAGTGCGACACGTATTTACAAAAATATAAAAAAGATCATTGACGAAATTAGTTGAGTTTTCTTATGAGTATATAGTTTAGGATGACTTAAACTTACCAACCTCCGGCCACTTCTAAGAAATTTACTTCAAATATTCCAACAACTGGATGAATAAGTTCAAATGGTCAGCATTCTTGCTAGCTCCAACGAGTAGCAGACGGACGCAAGTCTAGACCACATCATACGAGGTCTCGTATACCTACTCATCGTCCTTACAGGAGATTAGCTCTAAGATTTCTCCCAGGAAATACTTAGGGAAATTATGAACTAGCTCCGTCTCTTATATCAAAACTTAATGTAAGTTATTGAATTATTATAAGTGTTCTGGTTTAGTCCTACTTTGTATTCATGGAAACTTATGCAACTTATTTAAGTGTTGTTCATCTGTGTCCTATAAAATGTTTACTTTTTATGTGAAAAATTGTGTATCATAGCCTAAAATTAAATTAAAAACGTCAAATTAAGAATTTAGAGATTCTCTTATAACGATCTAAAAATAACGAGATGTTTTAGTAAACTTTCCTAATAGCATATTTTTTATAAACAGTTTTGTGAATGGTAAAAAAGACCATACTTGACCACCTGATCTACATTACTTTTATGTCATCATGGTATAATTTTTAATGAAAGGTCGTAATGACCAAACGTGTATCAAATAGTATTCAAGATATTAGCCATTGCAAAAACATATGTATCTGGGTTGTTTAGTAACGGTAAATTAATCATAGGTTAAATGGTAGGTAGTTATTGATTACTTAATGTAGGCTATAACACAATTAAATCCCTTAGGATAAGATTAAGTTTTTTGCATTTAAAATATTTATTTTCTTTTATTAAATCAACTGTCAAAGTCAACTGGAAAGCATTACAGAATAATGGAGATTGACTTTACTATTCTTTACCATAAAAAAGCTATATTGCTTTCTTTCGTTAAATGATATTTGCATTTTAGCTATAAATTTAAAGGCTATCTCAGTTCTTAGGCATGCACGGCTGGGTGTAACTAACGTCAAAGTCAACCGGTTCCCACCCTTTCGAAAATTGTCAACAGATGGTAAACCGTAACTGAATAATCAGCAGTCGCCAGTTTGAATAGTTGAGCGGGTTTGTTCTCATTAGCTTAGCCTAACTGGTTGGATTTTGAGTTTTAGAATGCATAACATGCCACTTGACTTGTTAATTTATACCAAAGAACTATATTATTACTGTGAAAATATATTGCTTACACAATTAACGTCTTAAAATATTTTGGGATTCCTATGGAAAGCAATCTTCAGTCAACAGATGCTAAACCAAAACTTCTATTAGAGAGCAATTGATTATTTTTTAAGTTCTCTAATTATGAGTAGCTTCAAAATATATTGTTAAGTAAAGTTTTATCGAATTTGAATATAAATTTCAAGGAAACCCAAGTGTTTGCTTATATAATGCAAATTGGGTCTTGGCTCATCTATTAAGAGTTCAGTCTTTAAAAATGAGTGTTTTCGGCACCTAAGGCAGGGTTACAACAGCGATAATGAAAATTTAGGATCAAACCAAGGTTTATCGGGAGGTATATAGTAGGTCTATGAACAGAAATTGCTAGTGGTGCGTGAATCTATGTCCGTCAGTTTTAGTTCTTAGGTCTAGCCTTCGGATCGCACTACGGACAGTGTTCCAGTGAGACTTCTGTGTTGTCCGTTGTCTATGGGTCTGGCTGTTCGGTCAGCAAGGCAATAGACTAACAACAAATATAATCGATCATGAGCAATATTTTCATAAGTTCCTTCCAGTATCAAGAGAGAAGCTTAGTCACGAATAAGTAATAACTGATCGTTATTTTCAACGCTTTCTAGAGGTAAGTGTAAACGACTTGCGCTAAAGTTCTTTAGAAAACTGCTGTGCTGAGGAAGACCCAGTGCGAAGTGTTATTGTTTAAACGTTAATGAAGTAGTCTCAACTTTGCTTTTCCTAATTGAATGCCTAAATTCATAATTATGTGCTATTTACATGGTCGTATTTCTTTAATCTCTACTTTGCCAAGAAAGTACATGCAATAAGATATAAGATCAGGTTTTTTATGTTAAAAATATACCCCTATACAAAACTAGTTTACATCATAATAATAACCGTAAACAGTTTATTTTTATAACTATTTTGCACACTTCAAGTTTAATGATTTCAATGATTTATTTTATAGATAAACAAAATTTGAATTTTTGAACCTTATTTATTTTCTTGGAGAATTTTTGCATTTTAGATTTTGACGTTATTATTGTACCTTAGAAGTAAGGATGAAGGATCACTTTAGCATCAAACCATACTGCAAGAGAAAGTGTGAACTTTGGGAGAAAGGTAAAAGAAGCTGTTAAATAGGGTAGGTAAATATTTTAATAGGAATAAAATCTAGTTATACCGATTATGTTTACATCACACTTCTTCTGATATCACGGTGTGTGGATTGTAATACAATGTTCTTCATTGAATTTCTCCATGACAAAAAAATAATAAATGAAGATCAGTTACACAATTGTCATTCAGAAAACGTGCTTAATACTTTAACATAGTTTCGTTGGTGGCGGAACGATATGAAAGAGCTTCACTCAGTTCAAAGTCTGCGAACCCTTTAAAATCAATTGAAATAATTATCAGTGAATGTTTGTTCTAGTCTTAACGCACACAATTTCAATTTTCGGAACTCACCGTCGACACATACAACGAAAGAAATTATTTTAGACAAAGAAATGGTAGCCTTAACAACATATTTTTTTACAGATACGTTCTCTTTTTTATCTTAAATAGCCCCTGCGTTTCCATATAGACTTTATTTGTTATTGATAGACTTCATGTTCTATTTTCCTCTAGTACAATAGTGAGCAAGAATTGATCCAAGTGATGTACTTTGTCTTAAGTTAGACCTATGAAATGGTACTTATTACTAAATTCTAGTATCGGTAGTTAGGAAATTATCAATGTCTAAAGAGATACTCACAGAACATTAATAACCTATTATGCAAGACATTAATCCATAACAAGAGAGGTTGTCACCATTTGCTGTAAAATGGCCCCAACACCATGCGGAATATGGAACTTCTGATACAGCCAATGACGAACGTGTACGACCAGTGTTTGCAAAACTTATATTACTATAAAACTTATATACATTGCTGAATCAATACGAATTCGAAAGGGTTTTAGTATATTTGGTAATTTTCCAAAAATAAAACGTAACTTATTCAGGATTGGTTATTATACTTTGATTTGAAAATACGAAAAGACTATTACTGTAAAACACTAAGTTTACTTTTCTAGTAATTACTACAAATAGTTTACACCACTCCGGATATTGACCATTAATTAATTTTATTAAGTTTTCCTTAGATTACTTTTTTAAGAAATGGAACAAATTTATATATTTATATAAGAACAGTAACGCAAATTAGCCAACATGTTACCTATTTATATATTTTAATTATTAAGGGATTCAGATTGTAATCAAACATGACAAAATTTTATGACTGACTGCGTCCATGTCATTAGCTTAGCCTTGTGCGATTATATGTTTATGTTAACATAGTACCTTTTATCACAATGTTTTTATAAATTGTTAAAGGGTGAAATAATATATTCATATTACCCATTATCAATGTTTGTATGTATTCAAGAAATAAAAAATGTGTATGAAACATTCGATTATTATCGTATGTTCAAATTTTTACAGCACAACTGGAATTGCGATATTATTGTAAATTTGTATATAGTTACACTAATTATTGATGATTGTTTTTATTTTAAGATTCATTTAATATGTAGTGTAAATAAATGGACTAAGTTTTAGTTATAAATGTATATATATATATATATATATATATATATATATATATATATATATATATACAGGGTGTATATTATGTCTGGAAACACCCAAATATATCCTTTAATAATTTAAATATAAATTTGAAACCTCTTACAATCGTGATAGAGATTGGGCATCTACTTTTTGGAACAATGTTTTGTTATGTCACACCAACGGGGGACGTCCTGCCGAGGGTATCGTGAATATTCTTAATGGAAGCCTATACCTTGTGATACTTAATTTTAAAGGTAATAGCTTACTGAATTGAATGCCACAAACCGCATCTCAAAGGAATTATTCTATCAGAAAATAGAGCATTTTTAGTATTGAAAATTTACTGATGTTCAACAATGTAATTTTAACATGGTTCTTGCCACAAAATGTGTTACACTAATTTTTTAGCATTTTTTTAAATGTTCAATTAAAATAAAATAAACAATTTATTTTTAAGCTGGTTTCATTAGTACAAATTTACCAGTTTTTATTACAATGAATAAAACTTATGAGTCACTTTCTCTGATTACTTATGAATCTGTACTTGGTGTTTTCCAGTCAGCAGGAAGGTTTAAAGAGACAAAGGTCACTAGCCTATGAGAAACATTATTGTGTTATTAATCATCTGGTCTACAGGTTTCAGTTTGTTGAGCATGGAGCTTTCACTAGACAGGTCTAAGCTTGGGAATTACAAATGGACAAAGGTCATATCATTCCTGTCGAGTTAATCAGTGTCTCTGAAGCATTGCTGTCAACAAGTTATCTAATTACAGTAGTTCAGTTTTTATTTGGCATTTTAATGGAATTGTCTGAAAGAGAACGAATTACTCTGTTGATGATGCGAGGATATGGCGATCGTCAAAGATCTTATCGGGAAGTTTGTAATTTGTTTAATGACACTTTCCCAGAAAGGAATCCCATAAGTGTTTCAACAATATCAAAAACTATTGAGCGTTTTGAAATGACAGGGAGTGTACGTAATCGGCCAAAGTCGGGTAGGATACAATCTGCAACAGATGAAGAACATGCACTAGATGTTTTGCAAACATTTATTGAAGACCCACATACATCGCTCAGAAAAGCTGCACAGCAAATCATATGCACCCTATGTCTGTGAGTAAGATTTTGAAAATTAATAAATACAAACCATTTAAAGTTCATTTAGTCCAACAGTTAAGTGAGGATGATTACGACAGAAGAATTGAGTTTTGTGAACTTGTGATGCGCAAATGTGATGACAATAGAGATTTTCTGACCAACATACTATTTTCTGATGAGGCAACTTTTTTCCTAAATGGCAATGTTAACAGGCACAATTGCCGTTACTGGGCTAGTGAAAACCCACATTGGATTACTGAGTCCCATTCACAGCAACCACAAAAACTGAACGTATGGTGTGGAATTTTAGGTAACAAAATTGTTGGACCCTTTTTCATCAATGGAAATTTAAATGCCGAACTTTACTACAATATGCTCCAAAATGAAATAATCCCAGCTATTCAAATTGCATCAGGAGAATACTTTGATAATGTATGGTTTCAGCAGGATGGTGCTCCACCCCATTATGGGAGACAGGTAAGAGAGTATTTGGATTTAAGGTTTCCTCATAAATGGATTGGCCGAAGAGGAGAAATCGAATGGCCTCCAAGATCTCCGGATTTGTCACCAATCGATTATTTCCTATGGGGTCATTTAAAATCCAATGTTTATAGAAGAAAGCCTCATAATTTGGAAGACCTAAGAAACAGGATTATAGAGGAGATTGCTTTGATAACTGAAGAAATGTTAGGCAACTCTGTCGAATCATTTTACACGAGATTGGCTCATTGTCAAACCGTAGAAGGAACACAGTTCGAACAATTGCTTTGACACCAAATGCAGGTAAAACGTTTATTGTAAGACTTTTCTAACAGCATACATTATTTTTTATTTGTAATAAGAAATCAATAACATAAGTATTTCCATAATTGTACTGTAATAAAAACTGGCAAATTTGTGCTAATAGAACCAGCTTAAAATGAAATTTTTGTTTTATTTTAATTGAACATTTAAAAAAATGCTAAAAAATTAGTGTAACACATTTTGTGGCAAGAACCATGTTAAAATTACATTGTTGAACATCAGTAAATTTTCAATACTAAAAATGCTCTATTTTCTGATAGAATAATTCCTTTGAGATGCGGTTTGTGGCATTCAATTCAGTAAGCTATTACCTTTAAAATTAAGTATCACAAGGTATAGGCTTCCATTAAGAATATTCACGATACCCTCGGCAGGACGTCCCCCGTTGGTGTGACATAACAAAACATTGTTCCAAAAAGTAGATGCCCAATCTCTATCACGATTGTAAGAGGTTTCAAATTTATATTTAAATTATTAAAGGATATATTTGGGTGTTTCCAGACATAATATACACCCTGATGTTAGTTTAATGTTTATGAGGTTAAGTGGTAGAGAGGACTTTATAGTCCTAACATCGTCTCTAATAAAGTTATTTTTCATTTCATTTCTTTGTTGATGTAGCGGTGATGAGTGGTGGCGCGCCTCCGTCATCTTCTAGCTGCAGGGGGTCACGTGGCCCAGCAGCGTCGATGATGTTAACTATTGTTACAGAAGAAGAGGTTGCTGCAGCGGTTCGTGATTTAAATCAGAAGCTTTTAAAAGATGATTATATAATGTCTGGGTTGCTTCCTAAAAGTTTTTTGTCAAGCAATTGGCCAAGATAATAAACTTTTCACTTTACAACTGTTCAATTTCCAAATGGTCTGAAAAACACTATGATTATCCATTACTTAAAAAGGTGACTATTTCTTGAGGTATCTACAGACTCATTGTGGTTCTACCAACAGTAAGTAAAGGTTTTTAGGCATTGATTCACACTCTAGAGTTTTCTTTCGTACACGAGCATGGTATTCTGTCAGGACTACTTTGGTTTTCGAAAAGGAATATCAATGATTTATTTAAAACTGTATTTGGTGATTGTTAACGTCCCATAAATGATGGTCCACAAGATTTAGATTTTAATCGTTATATATAAGCTTTGAAAAGATATCCTCATATATTCATTCGGTGAGCAAAACACTTGCACGTGTTGTTTAATGACGCCGGAATATTAAAAGATACTGAAAAAACTGTATAGCTTTTCCGTCGATATAATAATAAAATAGTACACACTATTAAAAACTGTACTATCCATACAATTTTGAGATCGTTTTTATAATATTATCGTATCTATCCTAAGAACACGTTTTATATCAACCAAAAATTTAATGAAATAAATAATTATGTTTATTTTTATTTTTATTTTAAAGTAAGATATACTTTATAAATCTCATAAAACGGAATATTAAAAACGTCGTAGCAATAATTTAAAATTTGTCGTAAATAGAATGGATTCCAATTCAAAAAATTTTATATTTGATAGATTGGATGAGTTGAATTAGGAAACATAAACATAAATTTACTATATTTTACAATTCCTGAAATATGCAATTTCTGTTTAAAATAAAGCTTCACATTTAACATTACATAGTAAACATCAATAACTTAAATATCAAGTTAGTAGACAGTTATAAAGGGACGTGCACTATAAAATGTTCATAAACTAGATCATAAAAACAAAGGTAGCAATTACGATATTCACACGTAGAAAGGTCCCTTCGCATTTCTTGCCGGATGAAGAAGTAGTCTCCGAGCCGCAAAGATAATACCATGGTTATAATAGATTTAAAGCCACATACATTTGTGACTACTCTCCAGATAAATGATCACTTTGTGTCTGGTCTTACGAGCAGTTAGTCTATTCGTCCATAGGGAAAGCCGATGCAAGGGCCAGATTTGGATCTGAGTCAAATTTAGCAGACATGAATGCTGTTCTGTGACCACAGCACTCTCTATCAAAACCATCAAATTTGCAGTGCACTACCCTCCATCTTAATTTATTTGATCGGATCCTCGAACAGGCCAATACCCAATGAGGACGGAAAATATTATTTAGAAAGAAAATACTCTTGCAATCTTGCATTCGTTTAGTTAACATAATTTATATAAATATTAGTATATAAAAGAAACAAACTAAATTTTACGGAAAAATGATTCTCTAGTAGTTCACCACTTCATATCTTGCATCAAAAATAATAACAAGGATTAATAGTAAAATCATTCATATAATTTGTGAAATTTAATTTTTAAAGGAGATAATTTGATTCATTATTAATTGAACCTTAAATTTTACTGCATGAGATACTTGGTATTAAATATAGCCCAAAAGTATTTTTGTCTTCAACGTATTGTGATAAGCCTGAGAAATGTAACAAAATTATAATTTCTCGTAGATTTCTTCAAGACAGGTTGGAATTTTGTGGTTTCCTTTTAATGGAAAACACTGTTCAATCATTCTATTCATTATTTTCAATACAATATTTGTCAATAATTGGTTTTATCTTAGTGGAAAATGTTAAACCTATGATCTATATTGTATGGTTTTAATGTCAAACCAAGATGTTAAGAACATATTCAGGCAAAAAATCTAAAAATGAGACAGCAAGAAACTCTTCTTTTAGTTTGATTATAATAGAATGTAATTGAATATTGTTTCATTTTTAGGAATTTATTTATAACACGGTAACATTCCTATAGAATTTATTTTTTAAAGTTATATTCCAGTTTTTTGTAAGAATGTATTAACGTAATTCAATGTTCAGCCAAATTTTATTTCACAATAGTCTACTTATTTTATTTTAATGCCTGAATATGTTCTTAAAAAGTTGACTTTAAATTTTGATCTTAAAAATCAGAGAATAAAAATATAAATTTTAACTCGTTCTTATTTCAGGCTTTACGTATGTATTCAAATATATAACTATGCGTTATTAGTTTAATTCAGTTACACTGTATACACTTATTTTCGGAACTTTATGTCAAAAGAAAACGAGAAAAAGTATTTTAAAGTAAGAGAATAGTTTGCTTTTCACACCAATAGTTGTTAGTTTTGCAAGTAGCGCCCTCAGACTTTTGATATAAAATAGCCCCTGGGTGTCCATCTGTCCATGTAGGCTTCGCCAATGCAGCCCACTTAGTACAGCAGAGTCAGTCTTCTAATTGGGCGGTCTCCCAGTCGAATGCCAAAAACTCACCCGCATTATAGAATGCCTGAGACACCACGAAGCGTTTGAGGTGAGTATTTAACGCCTTAGGCGTTGGGGCATGTTTAATTGAATTGGGCAGTCTGTTGAGGAAATGCACACCCGCTTGCGAGGGTAGGCGTTCATAAACTACCTTTCTGTATCTCCCAGTCCGGTAGTTTGCTTTGCCACGCGTCTCATACATGTGTATGTCTTGGCCTCTGGTTAAGGTACATTTACTAATACAAAACAAAGTTGTTTCTAAAATGTAAAGGCACGGCAGAGTCAACAGCTGCAATTTCTTGAAAGCTTCCCTGCACGACTCTCTAAATCTGATTTTGGTGATTACTCTAATTGCTTTTTTTTGGAGTCTGAATGCTCTTTGAAACTGAGTGTTTGCGCAAGCTCCCAAAATGACCACTCCGTGGACAAGATGGGGGTAAGTCAAGCCGTAATACGCCGTAATCAGTACCTGACTCGGACAGTTTTTGGCTAAAGACCTCAAAACAAAAATGCCTGAGCAGATTTTTGCGCAGACGTGGTCAATGTGCTCATTCCAAGTCAGTCCTCGATCGAGGTGCATCCCAAGGAATTTTGAAAAGCAGACTTCTTCCAGTGTGGAGTCATCTAAGAAAATGGCCGGCTCACACTGGTTGCCCGCCGTGCGCAAGGCAAAATTCAAAACGTTGGTTTTTTAAGTGTTTGTTGTTAGATTGAGGCTGTGGAAGTATTGGATACAGTTGTTGATGTCAAGAAAAGCCTGTTGTTCCAAAACTTCGCTTGACATCGCATTGAAAAAAAGAGTCGTATCATCGGCAAACTGCACCAATTTTCCATGCAGAAACGTGTAGAATCACTGTACAAAATTTCACAGTGTGTCGTGCATTGGTTCCAGAGTTATAACGGAACATACAAACAAACATTCGCATTTGTATATATAGATAAATAATATAAGTATAGTTTTAAGAGCCGGGAGCTAATTTGCTTTGTGTAGCCACACAACATGCCTGAGGAATTTCTCTATGAAATAAATGGATCGACAGCCGTGATAATTTTGATACAGGTTGAAATGGGAAGGGCCAAAAATATGAAATTGTTTGGCTCAGGTCGGATATAAGCATGTTTAAATTCGCCTTTATGTTTGAACTACCTTTTATATAATGTTTATTAACTTAAACCTACCTATGCTGCTGAATTAATAAAACATGCACTTTTAACGTGTTTAGATGTTTGCTTATGTCTTCAACATACTTATAAGAAAAACAAATAACCTCCACAGATATTGTGAAATACTTTTTTATCCAAAACAGAATAAGACGTATTCAATTTTCTTGGTGTCCCAATCGTAGGTAAGTTTTTATAGTTATACTTCAGATCATTATTCAAATGCATTTATAAAATTTAACACTCTGGTGTAAAAATATATATTATTGATCTTCCTTAAAACTTATATAACTGTAAATTAAGCCTTAAGATGACTATATTTCTTAGCTGACTATAATTACGAGTATACCTAGTTACCATGAAAGCACCATTTTAAAACCTCATACTATTAAAAATGTTTTAATACAGTGACATCCTGATTAATTGTATTTTAAGTTGATACAGACGATGTTACCAGCGTTCACCTAAACCCTTCTTCGGACTTCTAACTCTGCGCCACGGCTGAGTCTGTGATGTGTTGCTGTTTGGATGGAATATTCTTCAGATGGATAAGTCAAAACATCATATTGTTCATTGAATAGTCACCTAGAAGTTTTCTTGCATGTATATCTGTTGATTTTTTTTGAATATTAATAATGAATAATTAATCCTCGAGTTTAGATTTGGTAGCAACTCATAAATTTGTGTTATAACCTGTAGGGCAGCAGACCTACCATAACTTAGTTATTTTGCTGCATATTTAACATTATGTAGCGACTGCTTTTGTCTATTGATAATTCAAAATTACACATATTTCTTCAGTAGTAATTAATTTAGAATTTTTTCACTTTACGAATGTTTGTATGATAACATAAAAAACACAAAGAGAACCGTTGCGAGTTTTCAAATTATAACTAAAAATTAGTTATATGATAGAGATGATTTTTTAAATATAATTCAGTAAGTATAACACAATGAAATTGAATACTTTTCAGCAATCAAGTCCGACTAGTTTTATCAGGCATCAAAATTAGTAGAAATAAAATTACGGAAGATTAATTTACCTAGATGAATATTTAATAAGAAATATTTTAAATCGGTATAAAGGGTAAATAAATGTATTTAGCGGAGAGGTTAGATTTTGAAACCGTACAATAAATTGATGACACGCATAAAATTAAAGAAAATTATCGTACTACATGTGCAGTATACGTAAGTTACTTAAATATGTTCATAGACCTATTGATGGTTGTATTGATAGTTGTACAACAACATATCTATTGAGTGTTACAGTAAAATAAAACCATTGTAGAAATTTAAAAGAAACAAAATAATTACAGCAAATCTTGAATCTTGGAGCCTTAAACTGTACACTAAACTGTAAAAAACCTTCAAAAATAAGTTTCGAATTATTAAACCCTTTTTTAACAAAACTTTTTAATTGGAAGAGTATTATTATTAATTAATACCACTATACAGTTATCTGTGTATATTATTTGAATTCCAACCGAGAAATAAAATTATGCTTTTTATTGTAATAGACTCAGGTTATAAAAATATTCTTCTCTTGTCGAATTCTTTTTGGAATACACTAATTATTAAATATTACGTAACCTGGAAACAGAAATTGCTGTTATAAAGTATTCATACTGTAAAGTTCACTACGTCACGGTTAGAATGTACGTCTACAATGTACTCGTGTAGTGTACGTGCATATTGTCGGCGGTAGATAGCAGCACACGTGAGTAAACCGCTATTTCCTAACTATCCAATTTAATAAGGGAGGGGATTACTATTACATGGTAGAAGGGTGACGACCTGCCCAAAGACGACAGGCCCTAGTACCATGTAATGCTCTAACCTGGGTGCGCATAACAGTTTCACTGCAGCCATTGCTGTTCCTTCTAGGAACAGTGGTGAATGCACGGTGACTTTTCTAATTACAGGCAGTCCAAATCCCAGCCATGGTTGATATTTTAAAATTTAAAATAAAAAGTGAAATTTTTATAGATTTCATAGACATTTCCTATACAAGATTTGTTGAATTTTACCACTGATATGAAATGTTACGAGAGTTACATGACAAGGATTAAAAATTATACATATTTTATAACAAAAACATGGCTGAGCAAGCATTTCGCTCGGCTTAACATTACGCAGTAATTATATTTTACCGTGATAAGGACAAATTTTTATTATATATTTCAATTAGTTTAGAATTAATACTAAAGAGGATGGATATTGTAGAGTCACAAATTGCAAGGATTAAAATTCGCAATGATAGTTGCCAACCTTTTTCCTAATAATTATTTACTATTTTGGGTACATATAAAAATGTCTAATTTCCTAACTATGTCGTGGTATAAATTATGTATTCAAGTTCCGGAACCCCCAGCTGACATGTAACCGGCCCTCAATCATTACATGTAAAATTGCTTTCAAGATCATAATATAACAAACTTATCTATAACAATATAGATATACCTTTCAAGTCTGTACCTAGTGTACTTGAAGTATTTTGCAAGATTTCTTCCTACTGTGAAACGCAAACCAGACAATTTTATATCGCGTAGCGACTTTATAATATTTGAATGGTAAACAAGAATCGCAAAAGCTTTCTATTTATCTCAACCAGTTACTTTTATATAAATACTCATTTATTATCTAAATCTACTTGGCCTGCTTAATATTTACGAAATATAAAATCAGGAATAAGGACTCTTTTATACAGTATTAATACCAAAGAGCTTAATGAGTTACAAAGAGAATATTTGTTGCTACATTTTGCTCTTGTTGTGTGGATTTCTATTTTCGACGAAAGATAGCAATTATGACGAAGACCGATATATCCTATTTCTCCAACCTAACAAGGGAGGAGTATTACATTGTAGGAAGGTGACAACCTGCCCAAGAACTGGCCCTAGTACCATGAAATGCTCTAACCTGGGTGCGCATAACAGTTTCATTGCAGCCATTGCTGTTTGTTCAAGTAACTGTGATGAATGAGGGATAAAATTTTTAAGCACAGGCAGTCCCAATCCCTGCCAAGGTTGGTCATTAAATAATTTTAAACTCAAATTTTAATAGATCTCATATACATTTTTATTTAACATACATAGATATCATTATAATAAGCTGCCTAGTTGGTAAAAATATTTTAATTCTAGGAACATTCAATGGAAAAAATGACAAGTACCTCTATAATAATAATCGTAATATTTACAATTTTGACTTATTTTAAATATTTAACAATAGTGTTTTTATATAAATAACAAACATGTAATGAGTTTGTCGTACAATTAATTGAACATTGTTTGAAAACTGCAGTTATGTACTACATGTGTATGTTTTACATTACCGGTATGTTGAAAGAGACAAAATATAAAATATGCTAAGTATATTAATTGAATCTGATCTGTCATCAGCAGTTAACGGTCAATAACAATGTTACTAGCGACAGTGAAAGATTGTGTTATTTACCATATCTTAACAGTTCTTGTTTAAACCATCCGCCCAGTGAGATAAATCTCGACTGAATCTGATCTTGTAACTGTGTCAGGAATATATTTGTAATTATATTAGCGAACATTTTCGTAACATATTTCGTATAAAACAACAAACTTTTATTTTCCTGCCAAGTTTCGATCCCTATTTTCATAATTTTGAACTTATATGTAAGGTCAATTTAATAAAAAGTAAAATGCAATTAAATAATCCTTTATTTCCGCAAACATACAGGATATTCCATATTCATTTCTTATAAGTAACAAAAACGATATTAAGATATACATGGTTATTTTTAATAATTACCTAGTTGGTGTTGTCAGTACGCTATTTCTTAACATAAATAATTTAACCTCTTTACCATAAAAACAAGATTTTAAGATCATAATATTTTTAGAAAGGTATCAACGCAGCAGCTTGCTGATTAATTGTGCTTTACGTTGATACGGACGAAGTTAGCATTGTTCACTTCTTTGGACCTGTGACCTTGACATCACGCCTGAGCCTCTATCCTCTCTGCTGCAATATTCTTTAACTGGATAAGTCAAAACATCATATTGTTCATTTAATATAACTCACATAGATGTTGTCTTGCTTATTTAACTGTAAACTTTGAAGATTGATGTTACACAATTATTCCTACAGTTAAGATTGTAGCAACTCTTCAATAGGTCTAATTACATGTAGAACAGCATAAGTACTATAACCTGTATATTTGGCTGTATGTAGTTACTGTATGGATTCAGTACTCCACATGCTTGCCTGTTCTTGTTTCTACCGCTGGTGCAGCAAAATTGATCAAATAATTTCATACATTAAAACGTTTATATTAGGTATTGACAGCTTTAAATAAAGTTATACACGCAATTTTTTAGCATTCATCATAATGCTATAATGCTCATAATGGTCTTTTGATGGTGGTAAATGTAGGGAAAGGAAAAAGGGGAGATAGAGCGGGAAAGAGAGAGAGAGAGAGAGAGAGAGAGAGAGAGAGAGAGAGAGAGAGAGAGAGAGTGAGAGTGAGAGAGAGACAGAGAGAGAGACAGACAGACAGACATATTTTGGTTATGTGTAGCATGAGTTTATAAGTGTATGAGGTTCCAAGTCTCCTAAAAAACTGTGTTCGATATAATCTGTTTTTCATAAATTAAGTTCAAATTTTTATTATTTGTTATCCATTCATCATCACTTTATAATTTTTGCCGTTGTTATCTGGTAGTCATCTTATTCTCTAAAACTTACTTTGTTGTAGCTATGATGTATCTGTTTGTTTTCTTTTTAGTTATATTATGAGTGTATATACGTTACAGTAATACATAAATATATATATTGTAAATTTAATGTTCTCAATACGTTATATCTTTCTTACAATGATTTTACACTACTTCTATTTTTAATAAGGCTACACCCTGGAGACCATATCCTGTTCTTGTATATACGTGTGATCTTTATTTCCGTGAGGAAATAAGTATTCATTCATTTCGTAATTATCTTAGTGTAAAGATCTAGATTTACTCTCTTCCTGTGAATTTATGTAGCGGTAAGTTAAGCCTTAACATTGGTCTATTTCTTAAAAAATAACAATTATTCCTCGTTACCATGAAAACACAATTTTAAAATCTTATACCTTTGAAAATGTGTTTAGTACAGTGGCATCGTGAAACATTTTGATTCAAGTTGATATGGACAAAGTTAGCAGAGTTCATATTCAGTCTCCTTCCGACCTATGACCACGGCCGAACCTCTGTCGATTTGAATGGAATATACTTCAAATGGATAAGTCAAAACAACACAATTTTCACTGAAAACAATTTACGTAGATTTAATCATGCATGTATGGCTGTACATGTAGTCTGAATATTGGTGTTAAACTATTACTCCTTGAGATTAGATTGTAGCAACTCATCACTTATTTACTAGTACAACAGCAGAAGTACTATAATCTACTTATTTCACTGTATATCTTGTCATATGTAATTATTTTATGGGCACCAGCCACTACGTCACATACATGTCCATTATTATCACTACCGCTGAGGCAGTACAGTTGATTAAATATTTGTAAAAACTAAAAACCTCATCACTCTACAATGAAGTTATACACGCGAGTGATTTGCATTGTTCTTAATCAAAATTTACGTATATTTCCTCAGACGTACTTAAATGTGGCTTTTTATAATAAACGAAAGTGTTTATAGTATCATAGACACACGCAAAGTTTACAAATGTAATAACAAACGAATTTAACTGTTAAATTGGCGCCACCATTGCATGTTTCCAGATGTTATAAAATGTCTCCCTTATGCCATTTACTTTGAAAATTATTTCTTCACTTGTTTTTTTTTTTAAGTAGGGTGCTTTCAGTATTCCTAATAGTTACTGTTCAAATACTCAAATTAGGTTCTTGAATTTTTTGGAATGTTTATGCTAGAAAAAAATCATAAGTTTTGGGAGTTGTAGTGGTGGTCGACATTGAAAAATATAAATAGGGTTAAAAGTATTAAATAATTATTTTTTTCTGAAATTAGATTTCTTACGCTTTACACACTTCAGATGACCCCCTGACAAGGAAATATATTTTTAATTATATGTAGACATTTTAACTAACGATTTTCCCTCCCTTTTAATATCCTGACAGTAATTAAAATAAAACCTAAACGTCAGTATTAAGTATGAAGAGCCCGGAAAACTTTTAAGGGAATTTTCCAGTTTTATATTTTGTATCCCTTTCGATGCTGTGTCGTTTTGATTCCACTATAAGTAGCATGGTTCACAATCGATATCTTCCAGGTCAACTAGTAAACACAGATTGATTGTGTCATTTATAAGCTTTATATGAACACGTGTAGGTCACCCTGCGTACTACCTGTATTATCTTATTCTTACGCTTTACACACTTCAGATGACCCCCTGACAAGGAAATATATTTTTAATTATATGTAGACATTTTAACTAACGATTTCCCTCCCTTTTAATATCCTGACAGTAATTAAAATAAAACCTAAACGTCAGTATTAAGTATGAAGAGCCCGGAAAACTTTTAAGGGAATTTTCCAGTTTTATATTTTGTATCCCTTTCGATGCTGTGTCGTTTTGATTCCACTATAAGTAGCATGGTTCACAATCGATATCTTCCAGGTCAACTAGTAAACACAGATTGATTGTGTCATTTATAAGCTTTATATGAACACGTGTAGGTCACCCTGCGTACTACCTGTATTATCTTATTCAACTAGACAATGTTGTAAGAGCTGTACTAGATTTTTATGTTCATAAGCATTATTTTCAGTTCTTTCTTATTTGGATTAAATCAAAATTGACAAAAGATACAAGCTTTAACAGTATCTCATGCAACTTGACAAAAGCGAGGTTTTTTGTCAACCAAATAGTGTCATCCACTAGTAGATCATAGTGGAACAGAAGTTTGCTAACCAACAATGGGTTTCGGCTACTTCAGCTATGATCAAACTCCACATTAAGAGTAGACTGAGTCAGAAATATATATTCAATGTCACCAAGCCATAGGAGGAATGCATGTGTTATTTACTGCAAAGCGCTCACAGCTTTTCCTCAACCTTTTCCGCAATAACAAAGAATTGATATAAATAAACATTTGCTGCAGTGTCCCTAAGAAAAGGCTGTTCTTCAATCTGTCCGTGATAAAAAATGGCGGAATTACATTAGTGTAAGATCACTAGCCGCTAATACTGATTCCTGGTCTTGAAATATGGCTGTAGACGTGTGAGTATTGATGTTAAAAAATTAAGCCTTGAGTTTATATTGTAGCAACTGATGAATTTGACTTATTACCTGTAGGACATCAGAAGTACTCTTACATACTTATTTTACAGAATATTTAGCTGAATGCAGTTACTGTATGGACTCCGGCCACTACTCCACATACTTGTCCGTTATTAACACGCTCGATGAGGTAATACAGTTTATTAAGTACTGTCATAAATTAAAATAATAACTAATCATTCTTAACACATTTCAATAAAGTTAAACATGCGATTTTTTACATAGGTCACAATTTAAAAGGTATAAGTATTTCCTTAGAATTAATTATCTTTGGCATGTTTTACTTAACCAAAGTGTGTATAGTAACGTAAAAACACACAGAGGAAAAGAAAAACGTTGCGAGTTTACAAATAATGTATTAATACAAATATTTAATTATTACATGTGCCACAATTCTTTAATGGATCCTAAATAATCTTTGATAATGCAAATTAGTTTAAAATTTTGAGAAGAATTTAATGTGATCAATGTTGTATTTATAGACGCTATGTATTTCTATCTGAGAATATTATTTAGGATATTTAAGACAAGGAATCATTCCATGATGTTGATAAATCTATGAGTTCCATTGTAAGAAAGCATGTATAGAAAATAAGTTTATAATATTTTCATTATTTCTTCTTGATAGCCGTTGCAAACCTTATCTTTATTAAAAGGTTAGTACAATGTTTAGCAGTGGTCTTAACGTTTCTTAAGTACGTGGAATTCTTATCCTATCAATAATTTTAAATAAAACCTGACTTATAATATTGATACATCTTTTAAGTCACCACATATTGAACTTGAAAGACTGGCGATAGGGGTGGCAGAAATGATATAAAATCGAAAAACATATAACGTAACCTCTTTATTTATATTACTTAAATCAAAACCGAGAAAATAATAAATTTACTTCTTATGTCAACCGAGTTTTCAAATAAACATATTCTTTCCTTGTTTAATTATACTAGCATTTCAATAATAATTTTTTTTAACAAATTCTGAAACATTTAGTCGCCGTTATCAACTAAATATACTGTAAATTTCAACACTTCTCAGTGAGAATTCACGGATCTACATTATTATCTTGTTGAGTAAGTGCATATTTCTACGGTAGATTGCAGCACACGTGACGTAACCTACATTTTATATATACGTACACCTATGACGGAAATGACTAACGGAGGATATTGTTAAGAATATTTAATAAAAGAAAAGATTATATGAGTATAATAAATCTATTAAGGCCATTGTTATAAATTGCATAAGGAAACTAAATTCCTTTTATATCAGATCCTAATATTAATTTAAACAAATTAAAAATATATATAATAATAATGAATATATATATATATATATATATATATATATATATTCAAAATTTTCCATCAGTTACCAAACAAGAAATAATACGTTTAAACTAATTGAAAACAAAGTAAGCCAAAAAGATGACAAACAAGATTTATACAAACAATTTGGAGTATACAAAATTAACTGTAGTGACTGTGAAAGCTATTATATTGGACAAACTGGCAGAAATTTTAATAAAAGGTTTAAAGAACATATACAAGCTTTGAAAACAAATAACATGTCTACAGTAAAATCAAATTTCGCTGAACATTTATTAGAAACTGGACATAACTACAAAAATATTGAAAAGAACATGGAAATTTTGGATATCGAAAGGAAAGGAGAAAAATTAAACACGAAAGAAGAATTACATATTTATCTAAATTATAACAAAGATCCTCACAACATATTAAATAGCAATTTAAAAAATAAAACAAATCCTATCTTTGAAAAAATATTAAACACAGAATCTTAATCAAAATTACAACTGTGTCATAAAAGTTTAACATCTGTTTAAATAATCGACAGGTGTATATTTATTTATTTTGTTTATTATTTAATTAGAGGTTAATGTTCACACTGAAGATGGTTTATACCGAAACACGTGTCCGAAATAAAAGAATTTTAAAAAGGGTTTTAGTTTACGATTTATTATTCTAACATAAAGATAACCCTATAATATGGAGTTCATAACATTCTATATATATATATATATATATATATATATATATATATATATATATATATAATACAACGGTTCTATTGATACATCTCTCTAGTCAGCACAGTGTGAACTTGTAAGATTGGGTGGAATTGGACTAGAAATTATCAGTCATATATAGAAATAAATCAAATTTAATAATATATATAGTAAGCTATATATTTATAATACTTAAATTTTGTAACCAAGAATACAATAAAATTTCGTTTAATATCAGCCGGTTTGTCACATAAACATACTCGTTTCTAGTCTAAATCTACTCGGACTTCAATAGTAATTAAAAATTATATAATCTTAAAACATTCAACACTGTTAGAAAGTAATTATACTGTACAGTTCAATAAGTGTCAGTGAGAATTTACGAATCTATATTATTCTCTTGTCGAGGAAGCGCATATTGTATCCGATAGATTGAAGCTTACGTGACGTAACCTAAATATATCAAATAACCAACCTAATAAGGGAGGGGAGTATCACATGGTGGAAGAGCGAAGACCTGCCCAAGGACTGGCCCTAGTACCATGCAATGCTCTAACCTGGGTGCGTATAACAGTGGCACTGCAGCCATTGCTGTTGGTTCTAGTAACAGTGATGAATGCACGGCAACTGTTTTAAGCACAGGCAGTCCCAATCCCTGCCAAGGTTGGTCATTTAAATTTTTAAAATATCTTTTTGACATTTTTTTATTGTTTAGACTAGGGATTTTTCAAATTTCACTAATCATAGTGTAAAAAGTAACATAACAAACACTTATAGAACGTTTTGTTTAACCCTTACACATTTGTTAATTGTGATTTACTAAATCAGGAACAAAAGGTTATATTGTCTTAATTAGTTAAGAATATAGTTAAAAAATAGTTCAGAATTAAAGCCAAAGAGACATAGTTTTTGTAAAGAAATCCCGACATAGCCAGTTTTTGATTACTATTTTTACAGAAGACTATAAATAAACACCTTACATAAATGTCTCACCTGAGTGTCAAACTGGCCATAAAAGGTTGAAAGACAACTTGTTCGATTTTGAATTAATAGTGAGTGTAAACGTTAACAAATCTATAATGTAGTATTCAACTAATAGTGTATTATGACTAAATCCACAGTATAGGCTACCTTTTGCCTCCTTATAGTTGCCACCTGTAGATGAGATACTAGCAACAAATTCCCTGGCTCTCGTGTTACAATCTGTAACTTGGAGTGGATACTTAAACTAATCATCATTGTAAATGTCTTAATTCATTAATAAATTTTACGAAATTGGACCTAAATTGATACCATTATTCCATTATATCTCAAACTTAATAATTTTTAGCATAGGAAATTAAAAAATTCTTGTATTTTTTGCAAGTTCAGAACGTACAATACCTCTAGCTGAACATTCACTACTTTTTATCAGAAGAAATAATCACAAACCTAAATTTGGTATCATACTCGTCAGCTTCCATAATCCTCAAGCTGCATAAGCTTCTGTCATTGTCCAGTTGTTGAAGATCATCTACATTCTCTCACAACACTTTCTAGTCTTCCTTTTGATTTCAATATATTTATTTCATATTGTTCTGTTAGTAATTTATACGAGCCTACGCGCCTTTCAGGTTCGTGATTTAAAACATTTATTATAACTATAATGACAAATTATAGTTTGTAAACACTTGTTTACAAAAATCACATGTTTAAAATAAATAACTGAGTGCCTGAGTAAGAGAAGGGGCTATGCCACACATTTTGGAATTTTCGTTTTTCTGTGGTTTTGGTTAGTGCTACTACCTGTTAGCAACAATAAGAACTACTTGCAAGTGTGGCATATTCCCTTGTCTGTCTAAAAAGCTACCGAAAATCTGGCTGTTCGAGCGTCAGCTGTTTGTTGAGAAAGAGAAGGGGCTATGCCACAAGTGCAATGGTGGGGGAAATTGTTATGCTGCATACTGACACCTGTTGTATTTGTAAATAGTGCTGTTTCATAACCTCAAAATGTCTAATTCTGGTGAAAGTATAGTTAATGAAATAAGACCTAAAATCGTTCAATCAATCATACTAACTGGAAGAGGAGTGTTGCAAAATCCAGCAGAAACAGTGATGAATGTTATGTAAGTGATAAAACTAAGAAATTTGTACCAGCGAAAAAAAGACGTGATGGTTGTAATTGCCAAATGAAGAGTGAAATTGCGAAACAAGGTTGGTATAAATACAATAATCTTTCTGATACAGACAAGGACAATTTATTTATTGGATTCTATAAATTGGGGAACTACAATTTGCAAAATGCTTTTTTGGTGGGACTAATAAAACGTGGTAATTGTAAGAGAGAGTACAAAAACAAAAGAAATGATGCTGATTCAAGCAGGAGGAAAGTATCTTACACATACATATTGAAAAATGGGGAAGGTGACGATGTTAGGGTGTGTCTAAAATCTTTTACGGACACTTTTGCCATCAGTAGAAAACGTGTCACAGTAGTCCGTTCTGGCAATAGGCCTACTGACACTAATAGTGCCGGTACGAGGCCTGAAGGCCTATGTATTGAAAATTCAGAGGAAAGTGACCAGGAACTCAACCAAACTTACGAACCAAGTTTTATTATACCACATTTAGACAAACGAGGCAGACATGGTAAGCATATAGGAAAACTTGACAACTCTCAAATCGAGTTTGTAGTGAAACATTTTGTAGAAATGTTTCCTTGCTATACAAGCGATTATAGTAGGAAAAAGTCCTGACAAAAGTTATATCAGAACTGTTTCTTCTGTGCGTGAAATGTACAGAACTTACTTGATTGAACATTCAACGCAGTCAGATATAGGCCCACCGGTAAAACATGAGAAATACCTGAATATTTTCAATACCCGCTTTAACATTGGTTTCAAGCAACCCCTGTCTGACACCTGTTCGGTATGTGACTAGTGGAAATTTAGAGATGAAGTAGAAGTTCTATATGCTATTTGCTTACACAAAATCAAAGCCGAACAGGGGTATAAACTACTGTCTGATAATAAAATAAACTCAAAGGACCCTTCGTTTGAATATTGTGTAATGACTTATGATTTGCAACAAGCGATGCCATTGCCCAAAATTCCTTCAGAAAGAGTGTTTTATTTGAGACAGCTATGGGTTTACAACCTTGGTTTTCATATTTTGTAATAATAACACAGGGATAATGTGCATGTGGCCAGAGAATGTTGCTTCTCGTGGATCTTGTGAAATAGACTCTTGTGTATATAAGATTCTATCTGACTCTAGTTTGGTGCTTGGTAAGAAGAAGTTATGGTTTTTTTCAGACTCATGTTGTGGTCAAAATAAGAACATGGTAATTTTCACTTTGTACTATGTTTTGGTCCATCTTGGACATTTTGATGAAATCATACATTCTTTTCTCGTGCCATGTCATACATTTATGCCTAGTGACAGTGATTTTGGGGCAATTGAAAAGAAAGCAAGGAAATTGGACTACTTGCTTACTGTAGACGACTGGAAGAAAGTTGTTAGAGAAGCTAGAGTGAAAGATCCTTTTTAAGTTGTCAGTATGGAAAGTTCAAATTTTTTTTTTATCCTAAAAAAACTTTTAGATACAATAGCAAAAGACAATGTAAGTGAAGATAAGAAAAAAAATTGGCATTAGGAATGTTACATCAGTCAAAGTGTGTAAAAGCAGCCCTGGTTATTTATTTCTGAAGTATTCATATTCAGATATTGAAACATGGACTAAGGTATGTATGTTTAAATAACAGGCAGGACGTCGTAGAAAGAATCAGCTGAAAGAATCTCTCTCAGCAAGTATGATGAAAGAAGCTTTAAAAGAAGTGCCAAATCTTTATCCTACTGGAAGAGAAATAAACTCCCTTAAACATAGTGATTTACATTCACTCCTGCCTTACATACCTGCTGTGCACCAGAATGTGTATACCAGTCTCAAACCTGCAAAGTCAATGAGAGGATAAGAAGAAAGAAAAGTGAAATATCAAAATCGTTTATTGGATCGTTTATTAAAGCTTTTGTTGGAAAACTGCTTTTCTATTTCCTTTTTATGCATATGGAAAGTTTGCTATTTAAACTGTCAATGTGTATTGCAAAAAATGTAAGAAGTTACTTTATTATCAGTTTTCTTATTGTTAAAAGTAAAAAAAATTAATTTCAACAATTTTTCAATATTTTAACATATTATCCAGTTGTAACCATATGTTTTTTAATAAATAAAAATGTCTTTCAAATCCATTTAGACTTAACCAAATAAGAACCTTTTATATCTCAAAATTTTGTTTTTGTGGCTTAGCCCCTTCTCTATCTCAGGCACTCAACTGTTATGTTTCCTAAAAAATTTTATCTATGGAAACTGAATTACGAAAATTACTCTGCACTACCTGAGCTCGCTGCGAGAACGTAAAAAATTAACACCAAAAGAATATTAGTATTTCATGATATTTCATAGTGTAAATACAAGGCTTATTGATTTAGCACAATAACGAAATATGCACATCATTTCTTTCATAGCATATATTTTAGAACTTTGTGTATTGTAACTGTCGATTTATAGAACACATATAAACTACTGTTACAGTTTAAAGTAACGCTTACAAACAGCAAAATATGTAGAAACTTATCGAGTAATATAAACAGGAAGTTAGCTGTACGCCTCACCACTTGTCACGAACTAGGACTTGTAGAGGTTGCATGCACAATGTATAGAGCCCACAGCGACATGTTACTATAACGTATTACGTCATATACTAAGTTTATTTACAATTTAATGTATTATTCTGCAATTTCATCTTTGTCTTCATAGTTACCTATAAAATCAATGCAAGAATATTCGCTAATGCTCACCATAAATTGATGTTGCATTTATAGAAATGCAACTAAGTATATATTGTAGGTATATATGTATACGATTCAGAATATTGCATGGAAAGATAGATTTAAATAAAATTGTTCTACTGCCCGAGTTAAACAATACAACTAGTTGTTCACAGGAAATACTATTATTTTAGTAGCCCAACGTCTATATATCCATATTACATTGGATTATAACAATGACGAAAATATGTAGAATATGAAATATGTATATGAAAATATGTAGTTTTAGTTACTGTAATTTTTATATAGTAACGAAGTGTAATTTTCTGTTACATAACTGTGTAATATATAAAACGGGTCTACAAATTGTGAGGGAGGTATTGAAATTCATCAAATAATAAGGAGCCTAACCGGATTTTTTGTGGAAAAATGTCAAATTGAACCTAATTTACCTTCAAATGTTATGTGCTTAAATCCAAACTATATGTGGTTAGGCATGGGGAGTTTAAATATAAATAAAAGGGTTAAACAAAAGAATTATGACATTCATCAAAGTCGTCTACTCGTGACATACAGAGAACGGTACAGTTCAGGGATGTCTCATCCTCCAGAAGGACTGTCATATGATCCACATTTTGTCTATTGGCACATTTACACATGACAGCAAAGATGAAGTACAAACACATTTTACACTCGGCCATAGGAATCGGGTGTGGGGGAGGATGTTGGTCATGCTGGAAACGTACACTTAAAAATGCTCGCGAAAGACCAACTTCATAAATTTCACACATAATACGGACCTAATAAGTTATATACACTACAGACATCTTATTCAAAATAAAGTTGAGGCAACATATACATGGCCCCAAAATGAACAACATCGATTATGACCCACGCAATCATGATTCATATTTAGAATGCGGGACGTTACACCACGTGATGTCATTACTACTTAGAGGATCAGTCAAACACAATGACCTATCAAAGAGCAATCATCTGATCCAACACCGCCGTATGTTTTTATGGAACCGGTGCAGGCAGACCGTTTAGTATTATATATTAAAATATAAATGTAAAACACACTAATCTAACGTTAGAATTAGATTAATAAATGGTGAAAGAAACGGGCTTGTGAATAAAATAGTACAGTTCTCCTTGCATTAACAAACGACTTTAACAAATTAAAAATAAAAACACAACTAAGAGATACTTTAAGAAGGGGATCCGCCGAGTAGGGTTTAGTTGAAATGAAATGGAAACACCTAGAGCGCAGGTCTGGCAAGTGTTCCAACTGGAATCGTCACCTGCACCAACTGTCACTAACAGGGATGTTTTTAGTGACGCAGGCTAGAGTATGAGATGAGGAGGGAGGTTCTACTACAGTAGACCTGACACCCGTGGATACAGTATCACTGCGCTGGGGTGAGTTCCAGTACTTGCCACTAAAATATATAGGAAGCAGGTGGGGACATAATTCATAACTATAATTTGCAACGACATTTTTAAATTTATGGAAATGGCTAGGAATGAGATTCGTTTCTCAATATTTACCCAAAACTCAAACGTCGACTGATGTAAACACTGCATATTATTTTAAGTTTGAGCGAAATTTATGTGGAACGTTCACAATTACCCATTTAAAACTGCAATCCAGAACTTTGCTGTCGCTGTTATCTTAATCTAACTATAAATTTAACAATCAATACTAAAGCAACAAATAAACACTATATTTGTCACAATCAAAGGTTTGTATCGAAATTTTTTGCATTTTGTGCGTTACTCATAAATATTCCTTTAGGATTGGCACTAGAGTTTGCAGAGGTTATTATAAAGTTCAGGCATATGTGTGCTTCTCTGCCAGTTATACAATCATATCAAGTAAACTTCATATAAATAAAAGCTTTCATAATTATTATCCTATCACATTGCATCAATTTATTCATAATGAGATATTTCATATTTAAAAACTTTCATATTTAGTTTGTCTATTC